>NC_137813.1:2438621-2441121 GCF_963921795.1 Nannobrachium achirus | reverse complement strand
CTCTGAAAAACCGTGTCGCTTGAGTGACCTTCCTTCCTTCCTTCCTTCCTTCCGTAACCTTCCTTCCGTAACCTTCCTTCTGTAACCTTCCTTCTGTACGGGAGAGATGTCAGTGTGATGTCAGCGAGTTGTGACATCACTTCCTGTAAAAAAGGAGGAGGAGGATAAAGATACCAAAAGGAGAGAGAAGAAAGGGTGGATGAGGTACAATGTGTCTCAGAAAAGAAAATGTAACAAGGAGGTGGCAACGGGGCGGCTAGATAAAGTTATTAGGCCTGGATCCGACTTTAAGTCGACGCACAGGATTCCAGAAGTGTAGCGCTTATTCGCTCTTGTATCAAACTGGTACTCGAAACGTTCTTAGAATTTAATATATATTTTCTAAAGTAAATATGGGGGCGGCTGTGAAAAAAAGAGAAGAATAAAAAAGAAAAAAAGGAGGAGGAGGATAAAGATACCAAAAGGAGAGAGAAGAAAGGGTGGATGAGGTACAATGTGCGGTATCCTCCTTGTCAAGCTCGACGTTGGGCATTTGGACCTATACATGGAGAAATGGAGCGAACCTGTGTGGCCTAAACATGGAGATGTGGTACAGAATGACTCATATATGGGCATAAAAAGTATGTCATGTGACATCACTTCCTGTACAGACAGTCAGACAGACAGCCATTGACTCCGGCCTAACAATGGCTACTGTCTATGACGGTAGTCCCATATGACATGATGGACTGGACTATCTCCATATATAGTGTTCTCCACATCTCCATGTTTAGGCCCTATCGCTCACACCCTAGGTGGGGTTGGCGATAGGGCCTTTCTGTGTGGAGTTTGCATGTTCTCCCCGTGTCTCCTAGGGTTGATACCCTCACAAAAACATGAACAAACTCCCCCCAGAATGACAACAACTAGAATCGTCAGAGAAACGCTGTGGTTGGCCAGATAGTCAAGAATTGGCGTGACCTCGCCCTTTAGGGCGAGGTCGCATGTCACCCTGAGGTCGCATTCCACCCTCAGGTGTCTGACTAGTAATCATATTCTCCCCATCTTGACAGAATGGTATATTCCCAGGTTCTGCAGGTCAGCTGCACAGGTGCAGTGCATTATTGTTAATTGTGGCACGTTTACTAACATGCCAGGTTTAGCTGCACTTGAACAACCGTTCCACGCTGCCATATCCAGCCCAAGAAACCGTAGAAACTGGGAAAAAATTAAATGTGCTTCTTAAAATAAATGTATCATGCCTGTTGCTAAGGTATGGCAAGATGACTGGTGTCTTGCACGCGCGCCACTGCATGGTGTGTTTTCACTACTTTTGTGAGACGGCCTTGAATGATGAAGCAGGGCTTTACTTTGCGAAAGAACATACAAATTTGGAGATACGAGATTTCCACCCGACAACGACAATATACTAGTGTTGTTGCTGCTCTTATACCACCATTATTACAGGGGTTGGTGGGGGCCAGACAGTAGCCCCCCGCGGGCCGCCTATTGGGGAACCCTGCCCTAGACTTTAGGATTGTAACAACGTTGACCCCTGCCAGTTTGCATACAAGAAAGGTTGCGGTACAGAGGATGCGGTTGTCACACTGGTCCACTTAATTACAAAACACCTAGATAAGTCTAACATGAATCATGCAAGGGTGCTGTTCTTAGACTTTTATTCAGCTTTCAACACAATACAGTCTGATATACTAGTGTCAAAGATGGTGCAGTTGGAACTGAATCCATACTTAATACACTGGTATGCTGCCTTTCTCACCAACAGGGTACAGAGGGTGAAAGTGAACGGAACCCTCTCCTCAGCAGTAACAACTAATGTTGGGGCCCCCCAAGGTTGTGTAAGCTCAGCTATACTTTTCACCCTTTATACTGACAGCTGTCGTACTGAGGAATGTCTGTCTGAAGGTCGTACTAAGGATCCAGACCAACACATTCTAAAGTACTCTGATGATACAGTTTTAATTTCACTCTTAGATAGTTCCAGTGATCCTGGACTGCACCAACTCAGAGTGAATAAGGTGGTTGAATGGAGTGATAACAACGCTCTCATCATTAACACAAAAAAGACAGAAGAGATTGTTTTTGGTGCACCACCAGATACACACAGATCTCCCATTACTATTCATGGTGAACAGATCAACCAGGTATGCTCGTATACGTACCTCGGAGTAGTAATAGACCATCTTTTGTCATGGAAAGATCAGATTGAATCTGTGTGTAAGAAAACAAAGCAAAGAATCTACTTCCTTCGCCGTTTAAGATCATTTGGTGCTAGTAGACAGATTCTTCTTATGTTTTTCACGTCTGTCATTATGAGTGTTCTCCAGTACTGTAGTACCACCTGGTATGGATGCTTGTCTGCAGCCCTAAAGTCACAACTGCTGCAACAACTGAACATTTGTTCAAAGATAGTTGGACAACCACTTCAGAGGCTATATACGAATACGTATGATAACAGCATTCTAAGGTTGGCAAGAAATATTACCTCTAATAGTAGCCA
>NC_137813.1:2423621-2433621 GCF_963921795.1 Nannobrachium achirus | reverse complement strand
CAGAGAATGGACCTGCACACATCTCTCTACTGGACCAGAGAATGGACATGCACACATCCCTCTACTGGACCAGAGAATGGACCTGCACACATCCCTCTACTGGACCAGAGAATGGACATGCACACATCCCTCTACTGGACCAGAGAATGGACCTGCACACATCCCTCTACTGGACCAGAGAATGGACATGCACACATCCCTCTACTGGACCAGAGAATGGACTTGCACACATCCCTCTACTGGACCAGAGAATGGACTTGCACACATCTCTCTACTGGACCAGAGAATGGACATGCACACATCCCTCGCTGGCCTCAAACTGGGCAGGTTCAACTTCTGAGTGAATATAAGATGCCTAATGGCTCGAACACACTGTACGATTTTGCGTGGTCGGCGAGGCATCAGATCATTAGAGTATTTCACACTGCACGAGTGGCTTTCTTGAAATCGGCTCGTTGTGGTTTTCGCCGACAAGATTGATCACCGACAGGGGGTCACACACTGCCAGATATTTCACCAGGCAGGATGCATCCCCGATGATATAGCCAATTTTACATTTGTTTTTATTCTAATTGCGGCTTGTGGGCGTAAATGATTTTCCTCTCTCGCTGTGTGTGCGTGCCTGCGTGTCATACACACACACACACACACACACACACACACACACACACACACACACACACACACACACACACACACACACACACACACACACACACACACACACAGCGCACTCCGCACCTGTTCGATGTTTTCATAATAACACCAGCCATGCTGCTGCTGCGGTTTTATCAACATATTGTGAGATGCATTGGTTTTATAACGCTATGAAACAGCATCTATATTATTATGATGAAAGTCATGAAACAGCAATATAGTGATCTATACGCTGGACGGTCCGCTGCGTAATAATGCGCTCTCCATGCAGTCTCCAGCTCTCCTCATGTTAAATTCTTGATCTTCAACCCGCCGGTAGGCTATTTAAATACATGGCTGCAGTACGGGCGTCCAAACTAATTAAAACATCGGCAATAAACGTATCTGTCTGTCTACTGTCTCTCCCCCGGCCCACCTCTCTCCCTTTCTTTCTCTCAACGCGCGTCGCTCCGTGCGTCTCCATTTGACACAGAGAGAGAGAGAGAGAGAGAGAGAGGAGAGAGAGAGAGAGAGGGAGGGAGAGCGCACTCGGGTGCGCACTGCGCTGTGACAGTGACAATCAAAGCTCCTATTAGCCTATTAGGTCTATCTAGAAACGCTCGGGAAGCTGTCAGCGAGCGCTGGAATCGCGCACGGACCTGCTCGCAGAGTCCTTTCATACACAGCGAGCAAAACGATCTGCGAGCAACGTCCGATCTCAAATCAGAACGTCGTTTTTGTCGGCGAGCGCCAAAAATGGTCGGCGACAGCACAATCGGCTCAAAAATTCGGGCAGTGTGTTCGAGCCATAAGGGCTACAAACGACCTCGCCATGTCTTGCCCCTCTGGCCAGTGATGTACTGTAGGCTACAGTAAATAGGCGGACTTTGCCATTTGCCCTAGGGGGGGGCAGGCTTGAGCAGCAACATGCCAATTGTCAACCCCTCAACACTAACTTATCACACTGTCCAACTACTGTTATTCATTGTGTCCACCAGACCACTAGTGTACCAAATAAAACACAAGTACAATTATGTATGGTTAGAGCAGTGTCATTTTACAAATTGTGTTCATTATTAAGTAAAATAGCTACTTTCATTATTGGTAACACAGTTGCAGCTTACAAGAAATGCCAATAAGAATAAACCATTTGATAATCTCAGCTATAATTTCTAAATGGCTACAAAACATTTTGTTTGATGCAGGACAATAATTATTGTAATTTAATGTATTTTAAGTAATGAACAATAAGGGAATATCAGTGAATAATAACTTAAAAAATATATATTTTTACATTTTAAACCCCTTTTTAATAATTTTTCAAGCCGAATATGTGTAATCTTTGTGTACAGTTCGGATATTGCAGGTATGTTCAGGTATATTCATAGTCTGACAACCCCCATTCTTAGCAATGCTATCTTCAGAGAGAGAGAGAGGCTCTGATCACTTAACTGATGTGTTGTTGCTGTAATGATATTGTTGATTTGTTATGTTTTTTTGCTGCACCTTTGCTTCTTCTGTCAAGCACTTTGTGACTCTGTCTTAAAAAGCGCTATACAAATAAAGTTTATTATTATAATTATTATTAACATCCAATCAATCAACTTATTGTCGCCAGATGGGGAGAAACCAGTGACTATTAGTTGGTTAATTCTTTAAAAAATCATAACTCTTGACAGGAATGGGCTAGAGACTTACTTTTTTCCCTAAATGCTCGGAAATGCCTGGGGGGTGCAGTGACCCTAACCCTACCCCCCCCCCCCCCCCCCCCCCCCCCCCCCCCCCCCCCCCATAAAGTCCGCCCATGCCACAGTATATCGGACCAGTTGCCCATATATGGAGATCCATGTACTGTATATGGAGATATGCTGTGAGAGCCCAAACATGCTTACTCTGTTATTCATTATGTGAATGTCCTATGATGTCTATGACATCTGACATCATACATACTTACTTACAATCCCTTTTATGCCCATACAGTGGTATGTGGCCGATGTGGCCTCCATATATGGGCATCCTATGAAGTCCTGTTAGATATGGGGCGTAATATTGATGACATCAGGGATCTCCACATATGGGCATGAAAAGGAATCTGTTAGTGTGGTTCCCCTGACATCACAGTGATGTCAGAGAGTGATGTCAGAGCGGCAAACCCATAGACTGTAAAAAACCTGACACAGACGGAGACAAGATGTGCCGTTCTCATATTAAATTGCAACTACTTCTCAGCAGGGTGGAACAGAAAGCTTCACGTTGCGTGAGCGGCCATGGAGAACGGCTGCGTTCATAAACATGGAGATCAGGGACGTGCTGGGCCCCTGATTCAGCCCGGGAAAAAGAGTTGTATGGCCCTCATTGTGCACTATATGATCTCTCTCTCTATAGCACTGCTGCTGCTACTCAAAGATTTGTGACAAAGTGACAAGCCAGTGGGCCAGTTATATGACTTATATTTCATCATTGTCGGGTGGAAACCTTGTATGTCCAAAACATTTTTTTGTAAAAATAATTTAGTGAAAACAGCCGATCTACAAACATTGTGTGCTTGTAGATCTGCTATTTTCACTACTTTTGTGCGACGGCCTTGTATGATGAAGCAGGGCTTTGCTTCGCGAAAAAATTTACACATTTGAAACTTGGAGATACAAGGTTTCTGCCCGACAGTGATGATTTACTTTGTTGGCCGCACAGCCCCCAAAATGGAACAAAGGTCATTTTATTTATTTATTTTTCCTAATGGCCGGCCTGGACCGGCCGGGAATGAACCGGCCGTTCGGGAGTTGTCCCGCTTTTCCCAATGGCCAGCACGTCCCTGACAGTGGTGTAAAGCTGTGTTCAAAGCTGAACGGGCGTGATGCGAACGGGGCGTGATGCGAACGGGCGTGTTGTGAACGGCCGCGATGCGAACGGCCGCGATGCGAACGGTTGCTTCGGTATCTTCGCCCCCACTTGGAAAAATCCAACTGAAGCGACCTTCGCTTCACCCCCACCACTCCACCCCCCCCCCCCCGTTGATGTTGTCCGGAGACACGGACATGTTTTTGGTGTTTGGAGTTGGGACTCCCTTTTTTCCATGTGTTTCGCCTTGATTTCAACGGATGATTTTTTTTACCAACGCAGAACTGCACGACCAAAGTGAAGCCATAGAAGCGACTGGAATAGAACAGTCTTGAGGGATTTGTACTTTACTGGCGTATTTCCAATTTCCAGGATGTTTACTTCTACTCCATTACATCTCAGAGACAGACAGACAGACAGACAGACAGACAGACAGACAGGCAGGCAGGCAGGCAGGCAGGCAGACAGACAGACAGGCAGGCAGGCAGGCAGGCAGGCAGGCAGGCAGGCAGGCAGGCAGACAGGCAGGCAGGCAGGCAGGCAGGCAGGCAGACAGACAGACAGACAGACAGGCAGGCAGGCAGGCAGGCAGGCAGGCAGGCAGGCAGGCAGACAGACAGACAGACAGACAGACAGACAGACAGACAGACAGGCAGGAAACAGGTGAATGTCTGCTGTGTGTTTTTCTTGTGAACAAATCAGATTCTCTCCCCCCCCCCCCCCCCCCCAACAGACCACAGCAAATAGGGGGACAATGGTACACACACACACACACGCGCGCGCACACACACACATTTAGTCGGCGTGACATTGATGGATGGGGGTGGGACCAATGAATGACCCCTCCACCAATGAGAGCCCACCGCAGTGACCTCTGAACCAATCACAGCACTTCCAGGTTACAACGCGACCCCTTGGGGTCAATCAGTCCATCTGGGAATGAATGGAGAGATAGAGAGAGAGAGAGAGAGAGAGAGAGAGAGAGAGAGAGAGAGAGAGAGAGAGTGCAAGAGAGAAAGTCCTTTCTCAGGCATTTCTGTGTAAAAAATCATGAGAGGACCTTGACTACATGCCTGGCTTTGGGATCGATTCCAATGTCGGCTTCTGATCCGGTCGAGTGCGTCATTTTGTAGTCAAAACAGACTACAAAAGACTACACTTTGGCCAGATGGCACACCAAACCGGATGCAACACCAAACCGGATGGCACACCAAACCAGATGGCACACGTAGTTTGGGTGGCCAGACTGGTTGACTGTGGAAGAGTTGTCTGGCTACGCCAGACTACTTCTAAACCGGATCAGACAGCCTGGTGACGCAAGATTAGCCTGGCATAGAGAGACAGAGAAAGAGAAGAGTCTCCTCAATCAGCTGATTAACAAACCAACACCAGGCCTAGGGTCTAGAAACAACCAGCCTCAGGACAGTGACATCATTCCCCAACAAATCCCACCCAACCAAATCATTAATCAACACAGACAAAACTATATGAAAACTATTGGATCCAAACAACAAAAACCCAAAGTAAACTGAATTGCTATCTGGCCCTAAATAGACACATATCTCATACTGTAACATTGAATGACAGACGGATAGAACACAGTACTATACAGATGCTATCATCAGTAGCATACATCTTAAAGCAGAAATAAAGAGTCTAGAAAATAAATGAAATATATTTACAGTGGAAAAGGGGAGGTTAAGTTTAGGCTTTGTCTATTGCATGTTTGGAGCAGCAGCCGCCTGTTACTTTTCAGACCCATTTTAAAGGAAGTTATGGATTTAAACTCCTTTGCTCCCATGCCCCCCCCCCCCCCCCCCCCTTTTTAATTATTCTTTTTTCTGCCTTTGTATTTGATGTTATGCTTTTGAAACTGATATTATCCTAGATAAAGTACTATGTTCTATCCGTCTGTCTTTCAATGTTATATGAGATACTTAAAGTGTGGGTTCCTGTGGAAATAAGCCTCGGCTTTCTAGGATCTCCTTTTAGTTGACCTTGTACCAGTGATTTGTACTGTCATGAAACTGTACTTTTTTCTATTGCAAACTTCTAATAAATTCTTCAATCAATCAATCAAGGCTTCCAGACAGGCTGTGTTCTCACTGTGGTCAAGGAGAGGTGGAGACAGAGCTCCACTTCTTCACTGCATGAGACAAATACAAACACATACGAGAAGAATACTACGCTAAACTCACCAAGACAAAGATACAGCTTGACTCTATGCAGGCAATCCCCTACTATGACCACTAGTGGGCAGGTCGACTAGTTCAGTGGTTCTCAACCTGTGGGTCGGAACCCCCAGGCCCCAAATAATTTTGGGGGGTCCCCAGATGAAGTGTTAATTTTGTCAGACAGTTTTTATTTAGTCGCATCTTGGCTGTAATGCCATTGCACCTTAATATACAGTAGCAAATACAATACTTATGTTAATGTTCAAGTAACACTGCTATGGCTAGGCTACAATGCCTAGTGTAGCCACAGTGCCAGGTACAAAATATCTGCTCTGCAAATAATACAGTAACAGTATCAATACATCTGACACTGTCTGCTACTCTCAAAACCAACGACATTTGAAAAGAACAGATAAGTGCCTACATTCTCAAATGTAAAGATAAAAGATGTATTTGGGTTTAATTCCATTTAGTCTTAGACTTAGATTTAGTCTTAGTCTTAAGACTAATCATACAATTTAGACTTAGTCCGGTTTAGTCTTCTGAAATTCTTTTAGTCTAGTCTAGTCTTAGTCGACTTTAGTCGACTTATATTTTTAGTCTTAGTCTTAGTCAACAAAATTAACACTGCCCAGATGATTAACTTAATGTGCAACATTGTTTTCTCACTCAACAGTAAACAAACCAACATAAAGTTTAAGTGTATAGAGGGTATCTGCACATTTATAAAGTGACAATTTAAGGCAGAAATAGTGAAAACAGCAGATCTACATGCTCACAACACCTCGCAACACGGTGCTGTGAGCATGTAGATCTGCTATTTTCACAATAGAACGTGTTATACAAAATGTAACTTAAGCCCCGTTTTCACTGAGTCAAACTTCTGGAAGTTTTTTTCCAAAATTACGGCAATTTTGAAATTCACGCCATGTGAAAACGGCCACTTATTTTGTCTTCCGTGAGTTTTGGTGTCCCAAACGTGACGGGAAAATACCTAGTAATTTTTGTTGAAAGTACTGGGAGAATAGAAATTTCCCCACAGTGAAAACGGCATACCGTGATTTTTACTTTTTTCGGACAAGCAGGTGCACGCAAGGAGCCAATATTAACAGTTAAAGCATTGTAATTGGGATTGAAAGCTTCAGAATCCATATTGCATTCGAATGTTATGTAAGCCTGCCAAACACAGAAGACAGAAGTCTATTTCTTTCTACAATCTCCAGCCTATACGATACGGCCGCGGTGCTGAGAAATGCAAGCTTAATGCTAGATCAATTCATGGTTCAAAATTATTTGTAGGCTATTCTATAGCCTATTTGTAATTAAGCTGTGTGGGTTTTGATACAAGTCCGCTCTGGAGACAGGAGTACAGGACGCGATGCACTCGTAATGTGATGAAAGCTGGAATCTTTACCAACTCTTTTTACGGTGCTATAGCCTATTTTTTGTCTGATTGGGACGCAATGCGCTCATTTGGCCTATGCTGTGATGAAAGTTGGAAGCTACCAACTCAAAGAGCGGCATCATTAGTTAATAGTTTCTCATCGTAAAGTGTTTTACTGAGTGAGCAGCGAGCGAGTGGATGACCAGCATCCATCTGTGACGCGTGAAGAAAAAAAACAAGCCCACAATCCCACATGTGCAACACGTTGCATAAGCGATCCTTTCTGAACCTTATGTGACACATAAGGTTCACATGTGTTGTTTCATGAAGAATATTTCTTGTAACTTGTTAAATCCATTGGTGAGAGAGAAAAGGAGAGACGAACAGACGTGAGTCGCTGCTGCTTTAGCAAGCGACCAAGCGTCCAGACAGTGTGGTACGCACTGGTTGCCATGTCTGCTAATTATAAGCGACTATGGTCTTGATTTCCGTAAAGTTGCTTATATATTGATCGTTTCTGGCTGCGTTTTATTTGTTGTGATCTTTTAGATCGGTAATTGTCAAGTAGCTGATGTGGCGATGCTTATAGTTTTAAATAGCTTGTGTGGCCTAGATAATATCACTTTTTGGGGCTTATTTTCGTACACCTGGTTGCTTATTTCTCTCGCAGAGTCTGGCAACACGGACTTATACCGCGACAATGCTGTAGTGAAAACGAGGTATTTTTTAGCTATGCCAGCATTTTTGCTCATGTGAAAACACCCAAAAAACTAAACTCCCGGCAAGTTGAAAATGATTATGCTAATTATTTTGCAGGAAAAATTCCGGAACTGTAGTGAAAACATGCCTTTAGTACTCATCAGGGGGGGGGGGGGGGGGGGGGGGGGTCTCCAGTTAAAATATGATTATGTTGGGGGTTACGGCCTGAAAAGGTTGAGAAACACTGGACTAGTTGACTAGTTGAAATACACGTTATTTCAATTTGTAGGAAATAAAGGTTTGAAATATGTGGACATGTCCATGTGATTTTGTGTGTGTCTGTGTGTGTGTGTGTGTGTGTGTGTGTGTGTGTGTGTGTGTGTGTGTGTGTGCGTCTGTGTGTGTGTGTGTGTGTGTGTGTGTGTGTCTGTGTGTGTGTGTGTGTGTGTGTGTGTGTGTGTCTGTGTGTGTGTGTGTGTGTGTCTGTGTGTGTGTGTGTGCGCACGTTTGCGTACGTCTGTCCGTCATTGAAGCCATGTGTTAAACATTACAACCAATCAGTGACAGACTACACACACTCACACGCGCGTGCGCGCGCGCGCACACACACACACACACACACACACACACACACACACACACACACACACACACACACACACACAGGTTTAGAGGGGCGGTCTGTGTGATGTATCGGTGTTGGGACCACTTTACGGACTCCCATTTCACACCAGTAACACACGCACGCACGCACGCACGCACACACACGCACACACACACACGTGGAGGTTATTTACAGCTGGTGTCAAAAGGTTGATTGATTGTAAATGAAAACTGGCTCTTGATTAGCTGTGTGTGTGTGTGTGTGTGTGTGTGTGTGTGTGTGTGTGTGTGTGTGTGTGTGTGTGTGTGTGTGTGTGTACATATGCTGCTAATTGCAAGCAGCAGTTAAAGGTTTAGATCTGCATATCATCTTATCACACACACACACACACACACACACACACACACACACACACACACACACACACACACACACACACACACACGCACAAGTCAATCAGTTTCCTCTCCTTTATGAACGACAGAATAACATAAAGCCAGGAGACCAGAGGAGGGAGAGAGAGAAAGAGAGAGAGAAAGAGAGAGAGAAAGAAAGAAAGAAAGAAAGAAAGAAAGAAAGAAAGAAAGAAAGAAAGAAAGAAAGAAAGAAAGAAAGAAAGAAAGAAAGAAAGAAAATGTCTCTCTCAACAGTAAACAAACCAACATAAAGAGGGTATCTGCACATTTCTAAAGTGACAATTTAAGGCAGAAAGATAGTGAAAATAGCAGATCTACAAGCTCACAACGCCTCGCAACACGAGACACCTGGTAAACTGGCCTCTCCTCATTGAAAAGAATCAACCTGTTCACATCCCTTTCATGAAGACGGGCCAATTATGTGGACGCTAACATCCACTCTCATCCACTTCAATGGAGAAAGATGTTTTTGTATCGATATCGTTATCATATGGGCCTTTAGGGAATGTAGAAGAATATTATTTGTTTTGATCATTTGCCTGTAGTGTCATCTCTCCTATGGCATGAACATACGGCATGGAATCGTGAACAAAATCTTATCGATAACAACATATTTTAAAGTTATGGGTCTGAGAGGCTAAGGGTGCGTTCGGAAATGCGCACTCAACGCACTGGTGTGCCATGTTGTCGTTCGTTTATTCGGTGCACTTGGTGCGTTGTCGTTCGGAAATCCAGTGCGCGGCGCACCGGGTGTGCTGAGTGCACGAACTGAACGACCCTACTCAGAAGATGGGGTTTGGCGGTGTGGTGCGTCAGTGCTGTGTTTTGATTGGTTGGTTGGTACGGCGGTGTCTCGCACTTCTCAGCTGTGAACAATGGCGTAGGAAATGATAACAAAATGCACCATTTGCTGCTTTATTGGTCCTTTGGGTTTTATTGTTACACACGCATCAACGTGTAAACTAACAGCAGGTAGCTAGGCCAATGTTATGAATTAAATTACCTTTCAATAGCAACGTTACATTAGCAACTGCTGCTTTTAAGAAAGTTTTCCGACTGAAAAAGCACACAGTTGCCTCTTATCTGGTCGTTGGTAAATAAGCCACACTGACTGAATGCACTCTACAACGTCACTGCCCACTGCACTCACTACACTGAGCACACACCCGGTGCACATTTCCGAACGCACCCTATGTGTCATCAAATGGTGGTCCGTGCCTCAAATGCTGAATAAACTACAACTTCACTC
>NC_137813.1:2338621-2418621 GCF_963921795.1 Nannobrachium achirus | reverse complement strand
AAACTCCCAACCACTGGCCTCCACATGTGTGCCAGTGTGTGTGCGCATGCACACACACACACACACACACACACACACACACACACACACACACACACACACACACACACACACACACACACACACACACACACACACACACACACACACACACACACACGCATGCACACACGCACACAGTCACACAACTAGTTTCCATCCAAATGTTCAAACTTTAAGGGAATTTCCAAAAAGGTTTGTGCAAGAAAATCACAAACCAACAGTTTACAGTTATGAAATCAAACAAGCAACAGCCAAACACAAACCGTTTAGGATGAGTTTGAATTTAACGTCTATGATCTAAAAAAAAAAAACACATACAGTCATAATAAGAACTGTGAACTCTGTTGTTAGAATCTCTTTGTTGTTATTGTTGTTGTTGCCACAATATTAAGGAAACCGTAAAAGAAAGTCTTGTGGTGAAAGTTAAACTTGTTGTTGTTGGAATAGAATAAATATCACTGCTTCTCAATGTTGGGACCCTCACTGGAGGAGTTGGGGGTCTGTGAAGCACCATTCCAAACCGGGCACCATTACTATAAAGATAACATTAACTATATTGTTCACCATTGTGTTTTTATAGTCGGTGTGAACTCTGCCGTCCACTTGACTTAAAATGATTTATAGCTATAAAAACTTTCATAGTTACTTAGTAACTAAGAACGTTCATATAAATAAGTCACAAAGTTAAAAAAAAAGTGATTCTCTAGCAAATACAAGGACATTATATTTCAACACACATGGACAAACCTGCACCTTGACATGAACACAGAGATTACACACATTTATCCATAGACCAAGATTTGCTATATGGAATGGTAAAGTAATTAAACCAATCTTTTTTTTTTTCTTAAAATTGCAAAATACAAGGCACACATACTTAATTTCCATACAATCAATTATTTGCACTACAAAACGATTCGATACTGATTATCTGCATTGTGAAACGATACGATACGATACAAAGCCAAAACGGTACGATACATGCTTTAGTAGATCATGGCAAATTAAAATAGAGTTTTCGATTCAGTTACTATTATCGTTACACCCCTAATAACTACAGTTATAGTTATAGTTATAGTGCTCAGTGTCTTTTAGCTGTGACAGTTTGCCAAGAGGAACCAAACGGACATTATTACGGCTCCATTTCGGTTTCATTTCTATCCACTCTCTTTCAGAGTTACTGTATAAGACTAGAAGACGTATTGGATGTAGATTTGGAGTCCAAGAGATATTATATCTTTTCTTTTCATCAACGGGGCTCTGTGGTCTAATAACCTCGCGTTTCCAGGCTAACTCATCTTCCAAAAGAGAAGAGCCTGGGCGCGATATGAGGCAGAGAGTGGATAGAACGGTTGGGACTTCCACTGTGAGAATCTCCTGCAAACGAATTCCCAGCTGGGAAAAAAAAAATAGTTCTACTTCTCCCGCTTCATCGGTTGCGCTCGTAATAAACAATATCCAATATCCAAAACAAAACATGGATTCAGGCAAAGTTACACCTATTAAGAGTGAGTTAAGAGCTACAGTCTACTTAGGTTTGTTTGGCTGGGGGATGTAAACAGACCTGCACAGCATGACGTAGCGTCCGTTAACCGCAGCACTTCCACCAACATTCCAGCACTTCCGTTCATGCAACGCACAGCACAGGCGGCTCCCGCAGGGTGGTGGTCTAACTGGAGGTCTGTGAGATTTAAAAACAAAAAGGTTGAGAATCACTGATCTATAAACCAGTAAGACTCCCTAATCAGGAGATAAGCGACTGTTAGGTCGCAGCATGATTTTTTGGGCAAAATGTGTAGGAGCAGTGTCTAAAAATGTGTGTGAAAAAATCAGCCTGATGGTGGCGCTATATGGGACAGATCCATGTTGATGAGATGATTTGTGTAGACATACTGTGTGCCGATTTGTGTGATTTTTGTGTTTTGCAAGAATCGGCCTCATGGTGGCGCTAGAAGAGGGTCAAGTGAGAATTGATGGGTTGGATCGGGGCAACGGTTGCGGAGATATGAGCAGGGCAAAAGTGTGACGTGTGACGTGTGACAGACAGACTGACGGACAGACTGACTGACAGACAGCTGGTCGATGTTTTGATAGTAACTGCGACCTGACGGTCGCAATCACACAACAAACAACGACAACTTGTTAAAATGAATGACAAAAGACAGAGGAATGAGAAACACTCAAGTGGTTACAGTTTACAGTTTAGACATTTAGCAGACACTTTTAATCCAAAGCGACTTGCAATAAACAGATAATACATCACTATAATAAGCAAGATAATATGGCAGTACATTAACAACAATATATCAATGCATAGGAATATCAATCTAGAAAAAATGATATCTAGCTTCCACAGTTTTGGGAGCCAGGAGGGCAAATTGTCTTCTAGGACGAGTGGATTTTTGTCCTGGGGTTTTTAGCGAGGGTTCTGTCAGCATCCCTGTATTGGCTGATCTGAGTGAACGGGTGGGGTTGTAGGGGTTGATCTGAGTGAACGGGTGGGGTTGTAGGGGTTGATCAGGTTTTGGAGGTATGGAGGAGCCGTTGAGGGTCTGGGGAGAGGACCCCCCATAACTCAGAGAGTGTACAAATGGAAGCAAATGGACCTTTAAGGGTCCACCATTTGTACAACTATCTGAGTTACAGACCTTGTAAAAGGATCCATTTGGAACCCCCTCAAGAAGGAACCCACAGAGGGTCCCTGGACCCCATTTTGATTTGAGACCCCCAGGTCTCCAGTGTGTGTGTGTGTGTGTGTGTGTGTGTGTGTGTGTGTGTGTGTGTGTGTGTGTGTGTGTGTGTGCGTGCGTGAGCATGCACATGTGTGTGTGTGTGTGTGCGTGCGTGCGTGAGCATGCACATGCACGTGTGTGTGTGATAATTAATTTAAGGAACAGAGCAGCAGATGGCAGCTGCTGTTCATTCTGCAATAATTACATTTACACCCATATGATGGAGACCAGAACATGTACTCTATACCTAGAGTAGAAATACTCTGATTACATTTACAACCATGATGGAGACCAGAACATGTACTCTATACCTAGAGTAGAAATACTCTGATTACATTTACAACCATGATGGAGACCAGAACATGTACTCTATATGCGAGATTGTATATCTGCTATTTTTCAATAGTTAAAGCAGTCAATAATCCTAGGCCTAAATGGGTTTAAACTCAACAGTGTGTAACATTAAACCGTATAACATTATTTAAACTCAGTGTGTAATAATTACAGCAGTGATTGTGCTGACTGGATGGAAACATGTTAACAGTTTAAACTGAAACATTCATGGTGTAATTCTATCACTTTATTTATACTGAATGTTAAACAATAAGATCTTTGTTGGAGTCTCTCTCTCTCTCTCTGTGTGTGTGTGTGTGTGTGTGTGTGTGTGTGTGTGTGTGTGTGTGTGTGCGTGCATGCGTGCGTGCGTGCGTGCGTGTCTCTCTCTCTCTCTCTCTTTCCACATCTCTCTCTACCACGCTCCACCCCTTGCAATCTCTCTCTCTCCACCCTGTCTTCTCTAGGTCTCTCTCTCCCTCTCTCTCTCTCTGACATCAGCACGTCAGACATCCAATCAGATTTAAGCCCATCTGTCAGTGTCAAAGTGCCAGCCACTCAGCAGCCGTCATGCTAATGTTCTCCTAACCAATGGCAGAGGAGAACCCGTGGTCATGTGATGCAGCAGCAGCATTATCAATGCTTTTATAACCAGTGGTTCTCAAAGTGGGGTCCGGGGACCCCCAGGGGTCCTTGAGAGGGGTCCAGGGGGGTCCCCAGCTACAGTAAATGATTGATGGCTACAGGAACCAAATGGACCCTTATGGGTCTGTAACTCTGAGAGTGTATAAATTGAACCAATGTCACAGTGTAGCTCAGCATCCAAGAGATGATAAACACATTGTATCAGGTGGGGGCAAGCACACGCACACGCACACGCACACACAAGCACACACGCATGCATGCACATATACGCACATACACACAATGAATATAATAAAGCAGGGGTCTTCAACAGGGGGTCCGGGACCCCTAGGGGGTCCTCAGAGTTACTACACAATCATCAGTGTATTTTGGTTTCATGTCAATTTGTGTTTTCAGATATTTAACTTGAACCGTCAATACTTAATAAACTTGACCTTTCACTCTGTACTTAGTCTGCTCTTCTCCCCCTCTACACCAAAACTCTTTGCCGAAAATAGCCGATCTACAAGCTTACAACTTAGAAATGTCCATTGACCAGATTTTGCCTTCCGGTGAAATATTGTCTTCTCTGGATAAAAAGTGTATTTTAGACGTGATGTGGGGGGCTTTGAATGTTCCCACTAAGTAAAGTAGGCTTTCAACTCTCTAAATCCATCTTTGTTTTGGTGAGTAGCGAAACTGTATCTTTTATTTTAACCACAAACGAGTAGGCGCACCGCCGCTAATGCGAGCACAAGGGCTCATTACAGTCATTAGTGACATAGCGTTAGGGCGAACACTTGACGCTATAGACTAGAACTATCCTTTATTATGCCCCGTGGGAGAACAATTACATGAATAAAATATTCTAGTTTGAAGCATTATGACTCCTTTTAACTCCCAATGGTTCCTTTCTGAAACATAAGCATATAGTAAAAAAGATTCACGGGTTCCAAGATTGTTGTTTTGAATGGTGAAAGATAGGGACTGGAGACGCTCAGCCCCCACTTGTCTCCGCCTACAAAACAACGTCACACTTAAGACCAGAATAGGCTTCCGCTCTTTTTGAAAAGCCGGGATGAAAATCTGCAAATTTTGGGTCACTTTACTTTTTCCCACCTCAACCCAGATGTAGTTTAGAAAGCCACCAAAATGGTGGCACCCAGCAGACAGTCCTATTTTGTAGTGAAAAATGCCAGCCTTGGGATCAAAATGTATTTTTTCGAGATAATGAGGCTTCTTTGTTGCAAGGTCAATGGGTTTCCATGGAGGATTTTCACAACTTGGGTTGTAAACAAACCACCGCCATTACCGATGTTCAATGGACAGAACAGACCCCACGGTAAGGATAAACAACTTTACTGTATTTACAGTAAATATTCTGGGCCAACCCGGGATAGGCACTTTGTGCAGCCTTTTATTTTGCCCGGGTATACCCGGGATAGGCACTTAATGAGTTAACTCAAAATAAAAATTTGTAGTGGCATTTCTTCCTCGGCCGAGTGGGAACGTGTGTGCGCGATTTCATGTTAATTGCACCCTGCGTTTGTGATGAGGCATTTTGTCCAAAATGGACTAATCTTGCAAACTTTGAAAGCCAATATCAGCCAATCGGGATGGAATATGGACAATCAGACAGGTCTGTGTCAATCACATTACTGTAGAGATACTGTCTACCGATTTGCGTGATTTTTGGACGAAATCTGTAGGAGTAGTGTACAGAAATGTGTTTTGCAAACATCGGCCTCATGGTGGCGCTAGAACAGGGACATTTGAAAAATGTGGGGCAGAGGTTCTGAATTGGCATCCAGGGAGTGTGTGCGCTCATTTTGGCAGCTACCGGGCCAACGGTGCCGGAGATTAGCTGGTAACAAACTTGGAGGACGGACGCACAGACGGACAGGGGCGAAAACATACTATCCCCCTGCATTCGGCTGGTGGAGACAAGGTGTTTAAATGGCCTGTCTTGGTTTAAAGCCCACTCACCACGACAAGGTGCAGGCCAAGAGTGGGGGACACACAGGGGAGGGGGGTACACAGGACAGAACACATGGGGAGGGGTGACAAGAAAAGACAAACTCCGATGAGACAACATGAAACAGATAATATAACGATATATGTGTATACAACATGGTAACAATAAGATAAATATTTAAAATGTATCATATTTACACATATCCATTCAAACATTCATGTACATGAGATTTCAAGGAAGCTGAAAAACAATAAAAACAATAAACTTAAGTGGCTGTCTCACAGATGAGGCACAGCTTGTCCACAGTGTGGTTTGTCTTTGTATTGTCCTGCACACATCTGACAAGCCCCTTTGCATCCCCTTTGCATCAGGTATCATCTGTGTGACTACTCCAGCTCTTCCAAAACAAGTCAGCAAGACACTTCACTTGCTTCCAACTTTAGTGTGCATCCGTTGTGAACGGTCCAAGTGGCATGACAGTCTGTTCCTTCATTAGCAATAGTTGTTAGAAGTCAGTGGCACAAGATCTGTAGGATCATCTGATGACTTGGTAAGTGGTCGTCATTAAATATTGGTTCCACTGCACAAAACCATGTTCATAAACGTTCAATGTTGATCGTTTGCTCCTTCAGAACATTATTATTTTCCTCACAGAACAAATCTCTCACTCCCAGATCCCTCCAAAGTGATACCTGGCAGGTGGATTGAACACAGTGAGACCTGACAGGAGGATTGAACAGCCACTGTATTGCTTTTTGCATCACGAGTGTGTCCCGGATCTTCAGCTGGTTCCACTGATGGGTTTTTTGCAACTCACAGAAGGCCACATTTGATTAGTTTGATTATCGGAACGCATGATGGATACTTACCTCGTCTGCACAGAAAGTGACGGATAGCGTTCGGGCAAGAATCATTGTCCAATGTGTGTGCTACTTCCAGATGTACTGCTCTGGCCGAGAGGCATGTGAACAGAACTCTGCACCCTTTCACAGTACCACAACGCTGCTTCACATCTAACGGTCCAAAATAGTCCACCTCCATAAAAGTTAAACAGGCTAACAGTTAAATTACCTCAGCTACACAAATTTAGAACGCAATTGCACAATTGCACAACCGCAAAACATTGTTCACTAAGTAATGGAGGCCTAAATGACTAAAATGCCGCTTGTACACAGTTGCGCAATGGCTGGTAGGTGAGGGCTAACGGTTAAATTACCTCAGCTACACAAATTATTTCCTTTGCCGACACACGGCATAGGCCATTTCTGGGTTGGTATGGGTGTTGCATTGTGCAGTGAAGAAGCTTGGGGGCTCTTTTGGGTCAAACAACAGCCGCTAGAGGCCCATGGGCTCTGTATCTCTACATTTGATGTTTAGCTGTAACCCCAATCCTTGTGTTAGCAGTTGAAGTCCCCTACATAGATGGCAAGTGCAAGTACCAGTTGGAGTGGCGAGTTCACATTGCATGCATCTTCTACAGATCAGCTTCCACCACCACCACTAAGACCTCATGGAAGGAGGTTGTGTTAGGAGGTGGTGTTAGAAGGTGGTGTTAGAAATAGGGGTTAGAAGGAGGTGGTGTTAGAAAGAGGTGTTAGAAGGAGGTGTTAGAAGGAGGCGTTGTTAGAAAGAGGTGTTAGAAGGAGGTGGTGGAAGCCAATCTGTTGAAGACACATGACAATGTGAATCGCCACTCCCACTCGTAACTGCACCTGCCATCTATGCAGGGAACTTCAACTGCTAACACAAGGACTGGGGTTACAGCTAAACATCAAATGTAGAGATACAGAGCCCATGGGCCTGTAGAGACTGTTGTTTGACCCAGAAGAGCCACACAAGCTTCTTCACTGCACAATGTAACACCCATACCAAAGAGTAATATATGCCAGTAAAGTATTGTTTGATATTATTTGCGATTTAAGCTTAACATAAAGCCAGTCCAAGGTCTGTTGTGCCAAATGACATTGCAGGAGTCAAATTGGATTTAATTACAGGTTTGAAAAGATGATGCTAATGTAATGGAGGCCTAAAAATGCCTCTTGCACAGTTGCGCAATGGCTGGTAGGTGAGGGCTAACAGTTAAATGACCTCAGCTACACAAATTTAGAATGCATTTGCACAGTTGCGCAAACGCAAAAATAAAATCATATAATCCTAAAGTGACTAAACTTCTTTTTGCACAGTTGCGCAATGGCTGGTACTGGTAGTTGAGGGCTAACCGTTAAATATAATGTACTTTTAAAAAAGACCGGTCTTCCATTTGTTAAAATTGCATGACGGGCTGAATTCATAGGGCCGGAAGATTCTTGAGGTCTTCTAAGTACACAGTATGTACAATGTATTTTTCCAGTCGGCGTTGTGCAAGATCAAAAAGGCAAACAAGCGGCAATCCTATGCCCTACTACCCAGGGGGCAAAGGAAGGTGTGCTGCATTTGCCCCGACATAAAAGGTTGTCCACCAGAAATATTATCTATGACCCAGTAGGATCACAACCTATATGGACAACCCGGTCAATTTGTACGGCAAAGTTCCAATATGGCTGCCTCAATAT
Organism: Nannobrachium achirus; assembly: GCF_963921795.1. Lineage (NCBI taxonomy): Eukaryota > Metazoa > Chordata > Actinopteri > Myctophiformes > Myctophidae > Nannobrachium > Nannobrachium achirus. The sequence goes on along the minus strand of NC_137813.1, from coordinate 2,410,363 downwards.
TAGCCCCTATTAGTTTTAATGGGGGGTGAATAGGGAAAATTTTTAAACTGAGGGATATTTCCACGAAACTTCACAGGTTGATCAATGGTATACATATGAACATTTTTTGTATTGCAAGTTTCCATGAAATCCAATATGGCCGCCACAATATGGCCGCCATAATGTAAGGACCCAGAAAATAGGTTTTGCCTCTAACTTCTGAACCAGATGAGCTAGAAACGCAAACTTGGTGTCTATTTCATGGTGTCTGACCATGGGAGACTCAATGGAATAGCACATTTTATTATTGGGTGTGTCTGGACCTTTATTGTGCATATTTGCAAGATGGTGGACTCCCAAAATAGAGCTTTAACATAATTTCTAACATGATTGTTGACTGCTTTTGCAAATACAAGCAATATGAATCCATTTGCTAAGATTTATGGCACAGAAGGGACTTATACCTGTATTATTCTTGAGTTTGCATGTTGTCAAAATGACTGTAAACGAGATATTATATTTCCTGTCCGATTCTACTGTATGTAGTTGTAGCAATGACTTCAGATAAAATCAGAGACCAAAACAATGTATCTTAGAAATTATTTTTTTATTTAAAAAATTAATAAAAAAGAGAGAGATTATCTCAATGAAATGAATGCAACTGCCTTTTTGGGTCTTTCACACATAGACATGCACATGCTTTCCAACAACTTCAGCTTCAGGGAAATTATAATGAACACATGATTAAAACAGGCTGCATTATAATGCAAATAATTGCTAGTCACTATCACTGTCATGTGTACCTATCCTGCTGCATCTTGTCTCCAGTCCTTGGCAACGACACCCCAAGTAGCATGCAATTCCCTTCTTCGCACATGAACAGTTTTTCTGGCAGCCTTTGATACAGCTACATGATATTGCCTTGTCCATTGATATAGGCCAGGCTGGCTCTGTAGATGGACAGGGGACTGCCTTCCCATGGCGGCAGCATGATATAGGCATCTATATCATGCTGCCACCCACCTCCTAGACCTTCCAGAGCTGTGGGTGAGAACAGAGCAGGATGCATATCTTCCTATCCATCACATGGTCTCAGCCCTTGGACTCGCACAGTGTCGTGCCCTGCCCTTTATTCACAGCCTGAGTGGCAGAGATACCACCAGCTATCCCTTTTTCACTGGAAAGAAGGCATGGTTCAAGACCAGCATGGGTCTAGATCTCCCTGCACTTCAGGAGTTTGGTGAAAATTCCTCTTATTCCCTCTCAGAGGATGTCAAGAATCAGGCTAGAGACCTCACGATAGCTGTATATGCATCAAAAGCTGACCATTCGGAGGACTTTGACCTGGCAAAGCTGAGAGTGTACAAGTTCCTAAATAACCGATCAACCCTGTTGAAGCTGCTGCCACCTACAGAAAATGCCTGAAAAGAGCTGCTCTTGCAGCCATAATAGATAAAACTGCACACATCGTGAAGCCAGACATCCCTTGCTTCACTGAATATGGATGGTCTCTCAGTGATGGGAAGGCAGTCCCCTGTCCATCTACAGAGCCAGCCTGGCCTATATCAATGGACAAGGCAATATCATGTAGCTGTATCAAAGGCTGCCAGAAAAACTGTTCATGTGCCATCCATCCATCCATCCATCTTCAACCACTTATCCGGAATCGGGTCGCGGGGGTAACGGTTCCAACTGAGACTTCCAGATTTCCTTATCCTGCGTAACTTCCTCCACTCCCTCTGGGAGTATACCGAGGCGTTCCCAGGCCAGTCTGGAGATATAATCCTTCCATCTGGTCTTAGGTCTGCCACGGGGTCTCCTCCCAGTGGGACGTGCATCGAGGACCTTCCTAGGAAGGCGCTCGGGGGGCATCCGTACTAGATGCCCGAACCCCCTAAGCTGACTCCTTTCCAAGTGAAGGAGCAGCGGTTCTACTCCAAGTCTCTCTCGGGTGATTGAACTTCATGTGCGAAGAAGGGAATTGCATGCTACTTGGGGTGTCGTTGCCAAGGACTGGAGACAAGATGCAGCAGGATAGGTACACATGACAGTGATAGTGACTAGCAATTATTTGCATTATAATGCAGCCTGTTTTAATCATGTGTTCATTATACCGGTAATTTCCCTGAAGCTGAAGTTGTTGGAAAGCATGTGCATGTCTATGTGTGAAAGACCCAAAAAGGCAGTTGCATTCATTTCATGGAGATAATCTCTCTCTTTTTTTATACATTTTTTAAATAAATAAAAAATTTCTAAGATACATTGTTTTGGTCTCTGATTTTATCTGAAGTCATTGCTAATGGATGCAAATGGATTCATATTGCTTGTATTTGCAAAAGCAGTCAACAATCATGGTAGAAATTATGTTAAAGCTCTATTTTGGGAATCCACCATCTTGCAAATATGCACAATAAAGGTCCAGACACACCCAATAATAAAATTAGCTATTCCATTGAGTCTCCCATGGTCAGACACCATGAAATAGACACCAAGTTTGCGTTTCTAGCTCATCTGGTTCAGAAGTTAGAGGCAAAACCTATTTTCTGGGTCCTTACATTATGGCGGCCATATTGTGGCGGCCATATTGGATTTCATGGAAACTTGCAATACAAAAAATGTTCATATGTATACCATTGATCAACCTGTGAAGTTTCGTGGAAATATCCCTCAGTTTAAATTTTTTCCCTATTCACCCCCCATTAAAACTAATAGGGGCTAATATTGAGGCGGCCATATTGGAACTTTGCCGTACAAATTGACCGGGTTGTCCATATAGGTTGTGATCCTACTGGGTCATAGATAATATTTCTGGTGGACAACCTTTTATGTCGGGGCAAATGCAGGTTTCCTAAAAAAAGGCTGGTTTGCCCCCTGGGTATACATGTTTGTGAACGGTGGCATGCAAGTAATAATGTGTCTTGAGGTAGGTTTGCCATTTTCAACCCTAGTGCCTTGCCTTTGATTATTCGGCAACCTCCTCACTACAGAGTTTGCTGAGGGGGACATATATCTCTGACGCAGTTGTGAGAGCATATAGTTGTCATCTCTTCTTTTGTGAACAGTCAAGTTCCATGACTGGCTTCTTCTTCAAGTCCGTAGCAATCGCAGATGTCGTGCTGTCAATATTGGGCACAAGCCAGTTTACAGTTTACAGTTTAGGCATTTAGCAGACGCTTTTAATCCAAAGCGACTTACAATAAGCAGATAACATCACAATAATAAACAAGATAATATGTCAGTATATCATCAACAATATAACAAATGCAAGTGGAAATCTATCTAGAAAAAACACAGTATAATCAAAGTTCTAGAAAAAAAAAACTAAAAACAAAAACAAATGCTAACTAGCTTCATGTATGGTCATTGATTTCTTGTAGTGCTAAGGGTTTAGGTGGAGTCTGAAAAGGTGAGTCTTCAGTCCACAGCGAAAGCTAGCGAGTGAGTCTGTTGTTCTAAGTGCGACAGGGAGTTTGTTCCACAACTTGGGGGCCAGGAGGGGTAGGATCAGCCAAGTTTTCTGGACTGCACATTCCAGTAGGTGGGACCTTGTGTGCACAGCTGCACGTGTATTATGTTGTGTAGTTCCAGACTTTCATGCATGGCACCTCCCTTGTTCACATGCAGTCTATTAAGTGACTTCCAGACTGTCCAGCCAAGGTTGTGGCCAATATAGCGAGGCTTTCTGTTGGGGTGATTCCCCTGTCTAACCATTCAGGAGCTTGTGTGTCATTGATTTGCCATTCATCTTCCCAGATGTTGGCCCTTGCTTCTTCTTTGTTTGTGTGCTACCTGGCAATGCAAGGGGTGTATAATGTCCATCTCCTGTGTTCTCCGTTCATCTTGAGCGATATGCATTCTTCTGATGTGTGGGGGAGAGATGCCGGCTATTCTTCCTGGCGGTTTCACAAAGGGTTTTCACTCTGGTTCAGCAGTCATCCCCACCACCTCTCACCACTTGCCAGAACCTCCAATCTGTGAAAAAAAAGATGCACAATGCTGATGTGAAATCTCCTCTTGCATCTGTACAGGAAGGTATTTGCAGTTGATTTGAGACATTTGGGAGGGCAACCATGATTGTTTCCATGTGAACTTCCATAGTGTGGGTCCAGACTTCCTCAAGCTTGAGGTTTGGATTGATGAAAACAGCTGATCCATCCTGTCTCTGTCGGATATCTATGGCCATGTTCATTCCAGTATTTCAGTCAGTCATTAATCGCTGACAGCTTCCACATGTGGTTACACCGCTCACTTATGAATGAACCCGTCATGCAAATTATTTCTGAAAGCGAAATCTCATGGATCTCAACCCACCAATCAATACAAACAAACAACTAGAAAGCAACACATTTGCGCTGCTTTTCATTCCAAATAAAATCTGCACAATGCACAGCTACCTCAGCTACACAAATTTAGAACGCAATTGCACAATTGCACAACCGCAAAACATTGTTCACTAAGTAATGGAGGCCTAAATGACTAAAATGCCGCTTGCACAGTTGCGCAATGGCTGGTAGGTGAGGGCTAACAGTTAAATTACCTCAGCTACACAAATTATTTCCTTTGCCGACACACGGCATAGGCCATTTCTGGGTTGGTATGGGTGTTGCATTGTGCAGTGAAGAAGCTTGGGGGCTCTTTTGGGTCAAACAACAGCCGCTAGAGGCCCATGGGCTCTGTATCTCTACATTTGATGTTTAGCTGTAACCCCAATCCTTGTGTTAGCTGTTGAAGTCCCCTGCATAGATGGCAAGTGCAAGTACCAGTTGGACTGGCGAGTTCACATTGCATGCATCTTCTAGAGATCAGCTTCCACCACCACCACTAAGACCTCATGGAAGGAGGTTGTGTTAGAAATAGGGGTTAGAAGGAGGTGGTGTTGGAAAGAGGTGTTAGAAGGAGGTGTTGTTAGAAAGAGGTGTTAGAAGGAGGTGGTGGAAGCCGATCTGTTGAAGACACATGACAATGTGAATCGCCACTCCCAATCGTACCTGCACCTGCCATCTATGCAGGGAACTTCAACTGCTAACACAAGGACTGGGGTTACAGCTAAACAACAAATGTAGAGATACAGAGCCCATGGGCCTGTAGAGACTGTTGTTTGACCCAGAAGAGCCACACAAGCTTCTTCACTGCACAATGTAACACCCATACCAAAGAGTAATATATGCCAGTAAAGTATTGTTTGATATTATTTGCGATTTAAGCTTAACATAAAGCCAGTCCAAGGTCTGTTGTGCCAAATGACATTGCAGGAGTCAAATTGGATTTAATTACAGGTTTGAAAAGATGATGCTAATGTAATGGAGGCCTAAAAATGCCTCTTGCACAGTTGCGCAATGGCTGGTAGGTGAGGGCTAACAGTTAAATGACCTCAGCTACACAAATTTAGAATGCATTTGCACAGTTGCGCAAACGCAAAAATAAAATCATATAATCCTAAAGTGACTAAACTTCTTTTTGCACAGTTGCGCAATGGCTGGTACTGGTAGTTGAGGGCTAACCGTTAAATATAATGTACTTTTAAAAAAGACCGGTCTTCCATTTGTTAAAATTGCATGACGGGCTGAATTCATAGGGCCGGAAGATTCTTGAGGTCTTCTAAGTACACAGTATGTACAATGTATTTTTCCAGTCGGCGTTGTGCAATTCTGCAAGATCAAAAAGGCAAACAAGCGGCAATCCTATGCCCTACATGTTTGTGAACGGTGGCATGCAAGTAATAATGTGTCTTGAGGTAGGTTTGTCATTTTCAACCCTAGTGCCTTGCCTTTGATTATTCGGCAACCTCCTCACTACAGAGTTTGCTGAGGGGGACATATATCTCTGACGCAGTTGTGAGAGCATATAGTTGTCATCTCTTCTTTTGTGAACAGTCAAGTTCCATGACTGGCTTCTTCTTCAAGTCCGTAGCAATCGCAGATGTCGTGCTGTCAATATTGGGCACAAGCCAGTTTACAGTTTCCAGTTTAGGCATTTAGCAGACGCTTTTAATCCAAAGCGACTTACAATAAGCAGATAACATCACAATAATAAACAAGATAATATGTCAGTATATCATCAACAATATAACAAATGCAAGTGGAAATCTATCTAGAAAAAACACAGTATGATCAAAGTTCTAGAAGAAAAAAAAAATGCTAACTAGCTTCATGTATGGTCATTGATTTCTTGTAGTGCTAAGGGTTTAGGTGGAGTCTGAAAAGGTGAGTCTTCAGTCCACGGTGAAAGCTAGCGAGTGAGTCCGTTGTTCTAAGTGCGACAGGGAGTTTGTTCCACAACTTGGGGGCCAGGAGGGGTAGGATCAGCCAGGTTTTCTGGACTGCAAATTCCAGTAGGTGGGACCTTGTGTGCACAGCTGCACGTGTATTATGTTATGTCGTTCCAGACTTTCATGCATGGCACCTCCCTTGTTCACATGCAGTCTATTAAGTGACTTCCAGACTGTCCAGCCAAGGTTGTGGCCACTAGCGAGGCTTTCTGTTGGGGTGATTCCCCTGTCTAACCATTCAGGAGCTTGTGTGTCATTGATTTGCCATTCATCTTCCCAGATGTTGGCCCTTGCTTCTTCTTTGGTTGTGTGCTACCTGGCAATGCAAGGGGTGTATAATGTCCATCTCCTGTGTTCTACGTTCATCTTGAGCGATATGCATTCTTCTGATGTGTGGGGGAGAGATGCCGGCTATTCTTCCTGGCGGTTTCACAAAGGGTTTTCACTCTGGTTCAGCAGTCATCCCCACCACCTCTCACCACTTGCCAGAACCTCCAATCTGTGAAAAAAAAAGATGCACAATGCTGATGTGAAATCTCCTCTTGCATCTGTACAGGAAGGTATTTGCAGTTGATTTGAGACATTTGGGAGGGCAACCATGATTGTTTCCATGTGAACTTCCATAGTGTGGGTCCAGACTTCCTCAAGCTTGAGGTTTGGATTGATGAAAACAGCTGATCCATCCTGTCTCTGTCGGATATCTATGGCCATGTTCATTCCAGTATTTCAGTCAGTCATTAATCGCTGACAGCTTCCCCATGTGGTTACACCGCTCACTTATGAATGAACCCGTCATGCAAATTATTTCTGAAAGCGAAATCTCATGGATCTCAACCCACCAATCAATACAAACAAACAACTAGAAAGCAACACATTTGCGCTGCTTTTCATTCCAAATAAAATCTGCACAATGCACAGCTTACCTCAGCTACACAAATTTAGAACGCAATTGCACAATTGCACAACCGCAAAACATTGTTCACTAAGTAATGGAGGCCTAAATGACTAAAATGCCGCTTGCACAGTTGCGCAATGGCTGGTAGGTGAGGGCTAACAGTTAAATTACCTCAGCTACACAAATTATTTCCTTTGCCGACACACGGCATAGGCCATTTCTGGGTTGGTATGGGTGTTGCATTGTGCAGTGAAGAAGCTTGGGGGCTCTTTTGGGTCAAACAACAGCCGCTAGAGGCCCATGGGCTCTGTATCTCTACATTTGATGTTTAGCTGTAACCCCAATCCTTGTGTTAGCTGTTGAAGTCCCCTGCATAGATGGCAAGTGCAAGTACCAGTTGGAGTGGCGAGTTCACATTGCATGCATCTTCTACAGATCAGCTTCCACCACCACCACTAAGACCTCATGGAAGGAAGTTGTGTTAGAAATAGGGGTTAGAAGGAGGTGGTGTTGGAAAGAGGTGTTAGAAGGAGGTGTTGTTAGAAAGAGGTGTTAGAAGGAGGTGGTGGAAGCCGATCTGTTGAAGACACATGACAATGTGAATCGCCACTCCCAATCGTACCTGCACCTGCCATCTATGCAGGGAACTTCAACTGCTAACACAAGGACTGGGGTTACAGCTAAACAACAAATGTAGAGATACAGAGCCCATGGGCCTGTAGAGACTGTTGTTTGACCCAGAAGAGCCACACAAGCTTCTTCACTGCACAATGTAACACCCATACCAAAGAGTAATATATGCCAGTAAAGTATTGTTTGATATTATTTGCGATTTAAGCTTAACATAAAGCCAGTCCAAGGTCTGTTGTGCCAAATGACATTGCAGGAGTCAAATTGGATTTAATTACACGTTTGAAAAGATGATGCTAATGTAATGGAGGCCTAAAAATGCCTCTTGCACAGTTGCGCAATGGCTGGTAGGTGAGGGCTAACAGTTAAATGACCTCAGCTACACAAATTTAGAATGCATTTGCATAGTTGCGCAAACGCAAAAATAAAATCATATAATCCTAAAGTGACTAAACTTCTTTTTGCACAGTTGCGCAATGGCTGGTACTGGTAGTTGAGGGCTAACCGTTAAATATAATGTACTTTTAAAAAAGACCGGTCTCCCATTTGTTAAAATTGCATGACGGGCTGAATTCATAGGGCCGGAAGATTCTTGAGGTCTTCTAAGTACACAGTATGTACAATGTATTTTTCCAGTCGGCGTTGTGCAATTCTGCAAGATCAAAAAGGCAAACAAGCGGAAATCCTATGCCCTACATGTTTGTGAACGGTGGCATGCAAGTAATAATGTGTCTTGAGGTAGGTTTGTCATTTTCAACCCTAGTGCCTTGCCTTTGATTATTCGGCAACCTCCTCACTACAGAGTTTGCTGAGGGGGACATATATCTCTGACGCAGTTGTGAGAGCATATAGTTGTCATCTCTTCTTTTGTGAACAGTCAAGTTCCATGACTGGCTTCTTCTTCAAGTCCGTAGCAATCGCAGATGTCGTGCTGTCAATATTGGGCACAAACCAGTTTACAGTTTCCAGTTTAGGCATTTAGCAGACGCTTTTAATCCAAAGCGACTTACAATAAGCAGATAACATCACAATAATAAACAAGATAATATGTCAGTATATCATCAACAATATAACAAATGCAAGTGGAAATCTATCTAGAACTAGACCAGGTCACCTGGTTCTGCCAGACCCGCAATGAAAATCAGAATGCAAGGAAGGGGGGGGGGGGTGAACTAACACATGAACACACAGGATTGTATAGGCTGAGCAGCTGGAAATGTTTCTGAGCTTGTAGATGGGCTGAGGAATTTATAGTGTCAGCAGCTCGTCAGCCAACTCAACTCAGCTGGTCCTGTACAGGTGACGGCACTCAAGGCAATCAGCCGAGCAAGGGAAGGGAGGGGCAGATGAGCAGTCAGAGGCAAACACAGGCACACTGAGGAAAAGAGGGACCGACCGACCGACCGACAGACCGACAGACCGACAAAGCCTTTTGTAGGCCGACCCCCTGGGTCTGGCAAAAAACACAGTATGATCAAAGTTCTAGAAAAAAAAAAAAATGCTAACTAGCTTCATGTATGGTCATTGATTTCTTGTAGTGCTAAGGGTTTAGGTGGAGTCTGAAAAGGTGAGTCTTCAGTCCACGGTGAAAGCTAGCGAGTGAGTCCGTTGTTCTAAGTGCGACAGGGAGTTTGTTCCACAACTTGGGGGCCAGGAGGGGTAGGATCAGCCAGGTTTTCTGGACTGCAAATTCCAGTAGGTGGGACCTTGTGTGCACAGCTGCACGTGTATTATGTTATGTCGTTCCAGACTTTCATTCATGGCACCTCCCTTGTTCACATGCAGTCTATTAAGTGACTTCCAGACTGTCCAGCCAAGGTTGTGGCCACTAGCGAGGCTTTCTGTTGGGGTGATTCCCCTGTCTAACCATTCAGGAGCTTGTGTGTCATTGATTTGCCATTCATCTTCCCAGATGTTGGCCCTTGCTTCTTCTTTGGTTGTGTGCTACCTGGCAATGCAAGGGGTGTATAATGTCCATCTCCTGTGTTCTACGTTCATCTTGAGCGATATGCATTCTTCTGATGTGTGGGGGAGAGATGCCGGCTATTCTTCCTGGCGGTTTCACAAAGGGTTTTCACTCTGGTTCAGCAGTCATCCCCACCACCTCTCACCACTTGCCAGAACCTCCAATCTGTGAAAAAAAAAGATGCACAATGCTGATGTGAAATCTCCTCTTGCATCTGTACAGGAAGGTATTTGCAGTTGATTTGAGACATTTGGGAGGGCAACCATGATTGTTTCCATGTGAACTTCCATAGTGTGGGTCCAGACTTCCTCAAGCTTGAGGTTTGGATTGATGAAAACAGCTGATCCATCCTGTCTCTGTCGGATATCTATGGCCATGTTCATTCCAGTATTTCAGTCAGAGTCAAACTTAATCGCTGACAGCTTCCACATGTGGTTACACCGCTCACTTATGAATGAACCCGTCATGCAAATTATTTCTGAAAGCGAAATATCATGGATCTCAACCCACCAATCAATACAAACAAACTAGAAAGCAACACATTTGCACTGCTTTTCATTCCAAATAAAATCTGCACAACGCACAGCTTACCTCAGCTACACAAATTTAGAACGCAATTGCACAATTGCACAACCGCAAAACATTGTTCACTCAGTAATGGAGGCCTAAAATGACTAAAATGCCGCTTGCACAGTTGCGCAATGGCTGGTAGGTGAGGGCTAACAGTTAAATTACCTCAGCTACACAAATTATTTCCTTTGCCGACACACGGCATAGGCAATTTCTGGGTTGGTATGGGTGTTGCATTGTGCAGTGAAGAAGCTTGGGGGCTCTTTTGGGTCAAACAACAGCCGCTAGAGGCCCATGGGCTCTGTATCTCTACATTTGATGTTTAGCTGTAACCCCAATCCTTGTGTTAGCTGTTGAAGTCCCCTGCATAGATGGCAAGTGCAAGTACCAGTTGGAGTGGCGAGTTCACATTGCATGCATCTTCTACAGATCAGCATCCACCACCACCACTAAGACCTCATGGAAAGAGGTGGTGTTAGAAGGTGGTGTTAGAAATAGGGGTTAGAAGGAGGTGTTGTTAGAAAGAGGTGTTAGAAGGAGGTGGTGGAAGCCGATCTGTTGAAGACACATGACAATGTGAATCGCCACTCCCAATCGTACCTGCACCTGCCATCTATGCAGGGAACTTCAACTGCTAACACAAGGACTGGGGTTACAGCTAAACAACAAATGTAGAGATACAGAGCCCATGGGCATGTAGAGACAGTTGTTTGACCCAGAAGAGCCACACAAGCTTCTTCACTGCACAATGTAACACCCATACCAAAGAGTAATATATGCCAGTAAAGCATTGTTTGATATTATTTGCGATTTAAGCTTAACATAAAGCCAGTCCAAGGTCTGTTGTGCCAAATGACATTGCAGTAGTCAAATTGGATTTGATTACAGGTTTGAAAAGATGATGCTAATGTAATGGAGGCCTAAAAACGCCTCTTGCACAGTTGCGCAATGGCTGGTAGGTGAGGGCTAACAGTTGACAGTTAAATGACCTCAGCTACACAAATTTAGAATGCATTCGCACAGTTGCGCAAACGCAAAAATAAAATCATATAATCCTAAAGTGACTAAACTTCTTCTTGCACAGTTGCGCAATGGCTGGTACTGGTAGTTGAGGGCTAACCGTTAAATATAATGTACTTTAAAAAAAGACCGGTCTTCCATTTGTTAAAATTGCATGACGGGCTGAATTCATAGGGCCGGAAGATTCTTGAGGTCTTCTAAGTACACAGTATGTACAATGTATTTTTCCAGTCGGCGTTGTGCAATTCTGCAAGATCAAAAAGGCAAACAAGCGGCAATCCTATGCCCTAAATGTTTGTGAACGGTGGCATGCAAGTAATAATGTGTCTTGAGGTAGGTTTGCCATTTTCAACCCTAGTGCCTTGCCTTTGATTATTCGGCAACCTCCTCACTACAGAGTTTGCTGAGGGGGACATATATCTCTGACGCAGTTGTGAGAGCATATAGTTGTCATCTCTTCTTTTGTGAACAGTCAAGTTCCATGACTGGCTTCTTCTTCAAGTCCGTAGCAATCGCAGATGTCGTGCTGTCAATATTGGGCACAAGCCAGTTTACGGTTTACAGTTTATGAATAGCAGATAACATCACAATAATAAACAAGATAATATGTCAGTACATCATCAACAATATAACAAATGCAAGTGGAAATCTATCTAGAAAAAACACAGTATAATCAAAGTTCTAGAAAAAAAAAAAAACTAAAAACAAAAACAAATGCTAACTAGCTTCATGTATGGTCATTGATTTCTTGTAGTGCTAAGGGTTTAGGTGGAGTCTGAAAAGGTGAGTCTTTAGTCCACGGCGAAAGCTAGCGAGTGAGTCCGTTTTTCTAAGTGCGACAGGGAGTTTGTTCCACAACCTGGGGGCCAGGAGGGGTAGGATCAGCCAGGTATTCTGGACTGCACATTCCAGTAGGTGGGACCTTGTGTGCACAGCTGCACGTGTATTATGTTGTGTAGTTCCAGACTTTCATGCATGGCACCTCCCTTGTTCACATGCAGTCTATTAAGTGACTTCCAGACTGTCCAGCCAAGGTTGTGGCCAATATAGCGAGGCTTTCTGTTGGGGTGATTCCCCTGTCTAACCATTCAGGAGCTTGTGTGTCATTGATTTGCCATTCATCTTCCCAGATGTTGGCCCTTGCTTCTTCTTTGGTTGTGTGCTACCTGGCAATGCAAGGGGTGTATAATGTCCATCTCCTGTGTTCTCCGTTCATCTTGAGCGATATGCATTCTTCTGATGTGTGGGGGAGAGATGCCGGCTATTCTTCCTGGCGGTTTCACAAAGGGTTTTCACTCTGGTTCAGCAGTCATCCCCACCACCTCTCACCACTTGCCAGAACCTCCAATCTGTGAAAAAAAAGATGCACAATGCTGATGTGAAATCTCCTCTTGCATCTGTACAGGAAGGGGTTTGCAGTTGATTTGAAACATTTGGGAGGGCAACCATGATTGTTTCCATGTGAACTTCCATAGTGTGGGTCCAGACTTCCTCAAGCTTGAGGTTTGGATTGCTGAAAACAGCTGATCCATCCTGTCTCTGTCGGATATCTATGGCCATGTTCATTCCAGTATTTCAGTCAGTCATTAATCGCTGACAGCTTCCCCATGTGGTTACACCGCTCACTTATGAATGAACCCGTCATGCAAATTATTTCTGAAAGCTAAATCTCATGGATCTCAACCCACCAATCAATACAAACAAACAACTAGAAAGCAACACATTTGCGCTGCTTTTCATTCCAAATAAAATCTGCACAATGCACAGCTACCTCAGCTACACAAATTTAGAACGCAATTGCACAATTGCACAACCGCAAAACATTGTTCACTAAGTAATGGAGGCCTAAATGACTAAAATGCCGCTTGCACAGTTGCGCAATGGCTGGTAGGTGAGGGCTAACAGTTAAATTACCTCAGCTACACAAATTATTTCCTTTGCCGACACACGGCATAGGCCATTTCTGGGTTGGTATGGGTGTTGCATTGTGCAGTGAAGAAGCTTGGGGGCTCTTTTGGGTCAAACAACAGCCGCTAGAGGCCCATGGGCTCTGTATCTCTACATTTGATGTTTAGCTGTAACCCCAATCCTTGTGTTAGCTGTTGAAGTCCCCTGCATAGATGGCAAGTGCAAGTACCAGTTGGACTGGCGAGTTCACATTGCATGCATCTTCTAGAGATCAGCTTCCACCACCACCACTAAGACCTCATGGAAGGAGGTTGTGTTAGAAATAGGGGTTAGAAGGAGGTGGTGTTGGAAAGAGGTGTTAGAAGGAGGTGTTGTTAGAAAGAGGTGTTAGAAGGAGGTGGTGGAAGCCGATCTGTTGAAGACACATGACAATGTGAATCGCCACTCCCAATCGTACCTGCACCTGCCATCTATGCAGGGAACTTCAACTGCTAACACAAGGACTGGGGTTACAGCTAAACAACAAATGTAGAGATACAGAGCCCATGGGCCTGTAGAGACTGTTGTTTGACCCAGAAGAGCCACACAAGCTTCTTCACTGCACAATGTAACACCCATACCAAAGAGTAATATATGCCAGTAAAGTATTGTTTGATATTATTTGCGATTTAAGCTTAACATAAAGCCAGTCCAAGGTCTGTTGTGCCAAATGACATTGCAGGAGTCAAATTGGATTTAATTACAGGTTTGAAAAGATGATGCTAATGTAATGGAGGCCTAAAAATGCCTCTTGCACAGTTGCGCAATGGCTGGTAGGTGAGGGCTAACAGTTAAATGACCTCAGCTACACAAATTTAGAATGCATTTGCACAGTTGCGCAAACGCAAAAATAAAATCATATAATCCTAAAGTGACTAAACTTCTTTTTGCACAGTTGCGCAATGGCTGGTACTGGTAGTTGAGGGCTAACCGTTAAATATAATGTACTTTTAAAAAAGACCGGTCTTCCATTTGTTAAAATTGCATGACGGGCTGAATTCATAGGGCCGGAAGATTCTTGAGGTCTTCTAAGTACACAGTATGTACAATGTATTTTTCCAGTCGGCGTTGTGCAATTCTGCAAGATCAAAAAGGCAAACAAGCGGCAATCCTATGCCCTACATGTTTGTGAACGGTGGCATGCAAGTAATAATGTGTCTTGAGGTAGGTTTGTCATTTTCAACCCTAGTGCCTTGCCTTTGATTATTCGGCAACCTCCTCACTACAGAGTTTGCTGAGGGGGACATATATCTCTGACGCAGTTGTGAGAGCATATAGTTGTCATCTCTTCTTTTGTGAACAGTCAAGTTCCATGACTGGCTTCTTCTTCAAGTCCGTAGCAATCGCAGATGTCGTGCTGTCAATATTGGGCACAAGCCAGTTTACAGTTTCCAGTTTAGGCATTTAGCAGACGCTTTTAATCCAAAGCGACTTACAATAAGCAGATAACATCACAATAATAAACAAGATAATATGTCAGTATATCATCAACAATATAACAAATGCAAGTGGAAATCTATCTAGAAAAAACACAGTATGATCAAAGTTCTAGAAAAAAAAAATGCTAACTAGCTTCATGTATGGTCATTGATTTCTTGTAGTGCTAAGGGTTTAGGTGGAGTCTGAAAAGGTGAGTCTTCAGTCCACGGTGAAAGCTAGCGAGTGAGTCCGTTGTTCTAAGTGCGACAGGGAGTTTGTTCCACAACTTGGGGGCCAGGAGGGGTAGGATCAGCCAGGTTTTCTGGACTGCAAATTCCAGTAGGTGGGACCTTGTGTGCACAGCTGCACGTGTATTATGTTATGTCGTTCCAGACTTTCATGCATGGCACCTCCCTTGTTCACATGCAGTCTATTAAGTGACTTCCAGACTGTCCAGCCAAGGTTGTGGCCACTAGCGAGGCTTTCTGTTGGGGTGATTCCCCTGTCTAACCATTCAGGAGCTTGTGTGTCATTGATTTGCCATTCATCTTCCCAGATGTTGGCCCTTGCTTCTTCTTTGGTTGTGTGCTACCTGGCAATGCAAGGGGTGTATAATGTCCATCTCCTGTGTTCTACGTTCATCTTGAACGATATGCATTCTTCTGATGTGTGGGGGAGAGATGCCGGCTATTCTTCCTGGCGGTTTCACAAAGGGTTTTCACTCTGGTTCAGCAGTCATCCCCACCACCTCTCACCACTTGCCAGAACCTCCAATCTGTGAAAAAAAAAGATGCACAATGCTGATGTGAAATCTCCTCTTGCATCTGTACAGGAAGGTATTTGCAGTTGATTTGAGACATTTGGGAGGGCAACCATGATTGTTTCCATGTGAACTTCCATAGTGTGGGTCCAGACTTCCTCAAGCTTGAGGTTTGGATTGATGAAAACAGCTGATCCATCCTGTCTCTGTCGGATATCTATGGCCATGTTCATTCCAGTATTTCAGTCAGTCATTAATCGCTGACAGCTTCCCCATGTGGTTACACCGCTCACTTATGAATGAACCCGTCATGCAAATTATTTCTGAAAGCGAAATCTCATGGATCTCAACCCACCAATCAATACAAACAAACAACTAGAAAGCAACACATTTGCGCTGCTTTTCATTCCAAATAAAATCTGCACAATGCACAGCTTACCTCAGCTACACAAATTTAGAACGCAATTGCACAATTGCACAACCGCAAAACATTGTTCACTAAGTAATGGAGGCCTAAATGACTAAAATGCCGCTTGCACAGTTGCGCAATGGCTGGTAGGTGAGGGCTAACAGTTAAATTACCTCAGCTACACAAATTATTTCCTTTGCCGACACACGGCATAGGCCATTTCTGGGTTGGTATGGGTGTTGCATTGTGCAGTGAAGAAGCTTGGGGGCTCTTTTGGGTCAAACAACAGCCGCTAGAGGCCCATGGGCTCTGTATCTCTACATTTGATGTTTAGCTGTAACCCCAATCCTTGTGTTAGCTGTTGAAGTCCCCTGCATAGATGGCAAGTGCAAGTACCAGTTGGAGTGGCGAGTTCACATTGCATGCATCTTCTACAGATCAGCTTCCACCACCACCACTAAGACCTCATGGAAGGAAGTTGTGTTAGAAATAGGGGTTAGAAGGAGGTGGTGTTGGAAAGAGGTGTTAGAAGGAGGTGTTGTTAGAAAGAGGTGTTAGAAGGAGGTGGTGGAAGCCGATCTGTTGAAGACACATGACAATGTGAATCGCCACTCCCAATCGTACCTGCACCTGCCATCTATGCAGGGAACTTCAACTGCTAACACAAGGACTGGGGTTACAGCTAAACAACAAATGTAGAGATACAGAGCCCATGGGCCTGTAGAGACTGTTGTTTGACCCAGAAGAGCCACACAAGCTTCTTCACTGCACAATGTAACACCCATACCAAAGAGTAATATATGCCAGTAAAGTATTGTTTGATATTATTTGCGATTTAAGCTTAACATAAAGCCAGTCCAAGGTCTGTTGTGCCAAATGACATTGCAGGAGTCAAATTGGATTTAATTACACGTTTGAAAAGATGATGCTAATGTAATGGAGGCCTAAAAATGCCTCTTGCACAGTTGCGCAATGGCTGGTAGGTGAGGGCTAACAGTTAAATGACCTCAGCTACACAAATTTAGAATGCATTTGCATAGTTGCGCAAACGCAAAAATAAAATCATATAATCCTAAAGTGACTAAACTTCTTTTTGCACAGTTGCGCAATGGCTGGTACTGGTAGTTGAGGGCTAACCGTTAAATATAATGTACTTTTAAAAAAGACCGGTCTCCCATTTGTTAAAATTGCATGACGGGCTGAATTCATAGGGCCGGAAGATTCTTGAGGTCTTCTAAGTACACAGTATGTACAATGTATTTTTCCAGTCGGCGTTGTGCAATTCTGCAAGATCAAAAAGGCAAACAAGCGGAAATCCTATGCCCTACATGTTTGTGAACGGTGGCATGCAAGTAATAATGTGTCTTGAGGTAGGTTTGTCATTTTCAACCCTAGTGCCTTGCCTTTGATTATTCGGCAACCTCCTCACTACAGAGTTTGCTGAGGGGGACATATATCTCTGACGCAGTTGTGAGAGCATATAGTTGTCATCTCTTCTTTTGTGAACAGTCAAGTTCCATGACTGGCTTCTTCTTCAAGTCCGTAGCAATCGCAGATGTCGTGCTGTCAATATTGGGCACAAGCCAGTTTACAGTTTCCAGTTTAGGCATTTAGCAGACGCTTTTAATCCAAAGCGACTTACAATAAGCAGATAACATCACAATAATAAACAAGATAATATGTCAGTATATCATCAACAATATAACAAATGCAAGTGGAAATCTATCTAGAACTAGACCAGGTCACCTGGTTCTGCCAGACCCGCAATGAAAATCAGAATGCAAGGAAGGGGGGGGGGGGGTGAACTAACACATGAACACACAGGATTGTATAGGCTGAGCAGCTGGAAATGTTTCTGAGCTTGTAGATGGGCTGAGGAATTTATAGTGTCAGCAGCTCGTCAGCCAACTCAACTCAGCTGGTCCTGTACAGGTGACGGCACTCAAGGCAATCAGCCGAGCAAGGGAAGGGAGGGGCAGATGAGCAGTCAGAGGCAAACACAGGCACACTGAGGAAAAGAGGGACCGACCGACCGACCGACAGACCGACAGACCGACAAAGCCTTTTGTAGGCCGACCCCCTGGGTCTGGCAAAAAACACAGTATGATCAAAGTTCTAGAAAAAAAAAAAAATGCTAACTAGCTTCATGTATGGTCATTGATTTCTTGTAGTGCTAAGGGTTTAGGTGGAGTCTGAAAAGGTGAGTCTTCAGTCCACGGTGAAAGCTAGCGAGTGAGTCCGTTGTTCTAAGTGCGACAGGGAGTTTGTTCCACAACTTGGGGGCCAGGAGGGGTAGGATCAGCCAGGTTTTCTGGACTGCAAATTCCAGTAGGTGGGACCTTGTGTGCACAGCTGCACGTGTATTATGTTATGTCGTTCCAGACTTTCATTCATGGCACCTCCCTTGTTCACATGCAGTCTATTAAGTGACTTCCAGACTGTCCAGCCAAGGTTGTGGCCACTAGCGAGGCTTTCTGTTGGGGTGATTCCCCTGTCTAACCATTCAGGAGCTTGTGTGTCATTGATTTGCCATTCATCTTCCCAGATGTTGGCCCTTGCTTCTTCTTTGGTTGTGTGCTACCTGGCAATGCAAGGGGTGTATAATGTCCATCTCCTGTGTTCTACGTTCATCTTGAGCGATATGCATTCTTCTGATGTGTGGGGGAGAGATGCCGGCTATTCTTCCTGGCGGTTTCACAAAGGGTTTTCACTCTGGTTCAGCAGTCATCCCCACCACCTCTCACCACTTGCCAGAACCTCCAATCTGTGAAAAAAAAAGATGCACAATGCTGATGTGAAATCTCCTCTTGCATCTGTACAGGAAGGTATTTGCAGTTGATTTGAGACATTTGGGAGGGCAACCATGATTGTTTCCATGTGAACTTCCATAGTGTGGGTCCAGACTTCCTCAAGCTTGAGGTTTGGATTGATGAAAACAGCTGATCCATCCTGTCTCTGTCGGATATCTATGGCCATGTTCATTCCAGTATTTCAGTCAGAGTCAAACTTAATCGCTGACAGCTTCCACATGTGGTTACACCGCTCACTTATGAATGAACCCGTCATGCAAATTATTTCTGAAAGCGAAATATCATGGATCTCAACCCACCAATCAATACAAACAAACAACTAGAAAGCAACACATTTGCACTGCTTTTCATTCCAAATAAAATCTGCACAACGCACAGCTTACCTCAGCTACACAAATTTAGAACGCAATTGCACAATTGCACAACCGCAAAACATTGTTCACTCAGTAATGGAGGCCTAAAATGACTAAAATGCAGCTTGCACAGTTGCGCAATGGCTGGTAGGTGAGGGCTAACAGTTAAATTACCTCAGCTACACAAATTATTTCCTTTGCCGACACACGGCATAGGCAATTTCTGGGTTGGTATGGGTGTTGCATTGTGCAGTGAAGAAGCTTGGGGGCTCTTTTGGGTCAAACAACAGCCGCTAGAGGCCCATGGGCTCTGTATCTCTACATTTGATGTTTAGCTGTAACCCCAATCCTTGTGTTAGCTGTTGAAGTCCCCTGCATAGATGGCAAGTGCAAGTACCAGTTGGAGTGGCGAGTTCACATTGCATGCATCTTCTACAGATCAGCATCCACCACCACCACTAAGACCTCATGGAAAGAGGTGGTGTTAGAAGGTGGTGTTAGAAATAGGGGTTAGAAGGAGGTGTTGTTAGAAAGAGGTGTTAGAAGGAGGTGGTGGAAGCCGATCTGTTGAAGACACATGACAATGTGAATCGCCACTCCCAATCGTACCTGCACCTGCCATCTATGCAGGGAACTTCAACTGCTAACACAAGGACTGGGGTTACAGCTAAACAACAAATGTAGAGATACAGAGCCCATGGGCATGTAGAGACAGTTGTTTGACCCAGAAGAGCCACACAAGCTTCTTCACTGCACAATGTAACACCCATACCAAAGAGTAATATATGCCAGTAAAGCATTGTTTGATATTATTTGCGATTTAAGCTTAACATAAAGCCAGTCCAAGGTCTGTTGTGCCAAATGACATTGCAGTAGTCAAATTGGATTTGATTACAGGTTTGAAAAGATGATGCTAATGTAATGGAGGCCTAAAAACGCCTCTTGCACAGTTGCGCAATGGCTGGTAGGTGAGGGCTAACAGTTAACAGTTAAATGACCTCAGCTACACAAATTTAGAATGCATTCGCACAGTTGCGCAAACGCAAAAATAAAATCATATAATCCTAAAGTGACTAAACTTCTTCTTGCACAGTTGCGCAATGGCTGGTACTGGTAGTTGAGGGCTAACCGTTAAATATAATGTACTTTAAAAAAAGACCGGTCTTCCATTTGTTAAAATTGCATGACGGGCTGAATTCATAGGGCCGGAAGATTCTTGAGGTCTTCTAAGTACACAGTATGTACAATGTATTTTTCCAGTCGGCGTTGTGCAATTCTGCAAGATCAAAAAGGCAAACAAGCGGCAATCCTATGCCCTAAATGTTTGTGAACGGTGGCATGCAAGTAATAATGTGTCTTGAGGTAGGTTTGCCATTTTCAACCCTAGTGCCTTGCCTTTGATTATTCGGCAACCTCCTCACTACAGAGTTTGCTGAGGGGGACATATATCTCTGACGCAGTTGTGAGAGC
Source organism: Nannobrachium achirus (assembly GCF_963921795.1). NCBI lineage: Eukaryota > Metazoa > Chordata > Actinopteri > Myctophiformes > Myctophidae > Nannobrachium > Nannobrachium achirus. The sequence goes on along the minus strand of NC_137813.1, from coordinate 2,389,867 downwards.
ATATAGTTGTCATCTCTTCTTTTGTGAACAGTCAAGTTCCATGACTGGCTTCTTCTTCAAGTCCGTAGCAATCGCAGATGTCGTGCTGTCAATATTGGGCACAAGCCAGTTTACGGTTTACAGTTTATGAATAGCAGATAACATCACAATAATAAACAAGATAATATGTCAGTACATCATCAACAATATAACAAATGCAAGTGGAAATCTATCTAGAAAAAACACAGTATAATCAAAGTTCTAGAAAAAAAAAAAAACTAAAAACAAAAACAAATGCTAACTAGCTTCATGTATGGTCATTGATTTCTTGTAGTGCTAAGGGTTTAGGTGGAGTCTGAAAAGGTGAGTCTTCAGTCCACGGCGAAAGCTAGCGAGTGAGTCCGTTTTTCTAAGTGCGACAGGGAGTTTGTTCCACAACCTGGGGGCCAGGAGGGGTAGGATCAGCCAGGTATTCTGGACTGCACATTCCAGTAGGTGGGACCTTGTGTGCACAGCTGCACGTGTATTATGTTGTGTAGTTCCAGACTTTCATGCATGGCACCTCCCTTGTTCACATGCAGTCTATTAAGTGACTTCCAGACTGTCCAGCCAAGGTTGTGGCCAATATAGCGAGGCTTTCTGTTGGGGTGATTCCCCTGTCTAACCATTCAGGAGCTTGTGTGTCATTGATTTGCCATTCATCTTCCCAGATGTTGGCCCTTGCTTCTTCTTTGGTTGTGTGCTACCTGGCAATGCAAGGGGTGTATAATGTCCATCTCCTGTGTTCTCCGTTCATCTTGAGCGATATGCATTCTTCTGATGTGTGGGGGAGAGATGCCGGCTATTCTTCCTGGCGGTTTCACAAAGGGTTTTCACTCTGGTTCAGCAGTCATCCCCACCACCTCTCACCACTTGCCAGAACCTCCAATCTGTGAAAAAAAAGATGCACAATGCTGATGTGAAATCTCCTCTTGCATCTGTACAGGAAGGGGTTTGCAGTTGATTTGAGACATTTGGGAGGGCAACCATGATTGTTTCCATGTGAACTTCCATAGTGTGGGTCCAGACTTCCTCAAGCTTGAGGTTTGGATTGCTGAAAACAGCTGATCCATCCTGTCTCTGTCGGATATCTATGGCCATGTTCATTCCAGTATTTCAATCAGTCATTAATCGCTGACAGCTTCCCCATGTGGTTACACCGCTCACTTATGAATGAACCCGTCATGCAAATTATTTCTGAAAGCGAAATCTCATGGATCTCAACCCACCAATCAATACAAACAAACAACTAGAAAGCAACACATTTGCGCTGCTTTTCATTCCAAATAAAATCTGCACAATGCACAGCTTACCTCAGCTACACAAATTTAGAACGCAATTGCACAATTGCACAACCGCAAAACATTGTTCACTAAGTAATGGAGGCCTAAATGACTAAAATGCCGCTTGCACAGTTGCGCAATGGCTGGTAGGTGAGGGCTAACAGTTAAATTACCTCAGCTACACAAATTATTTCCTTTGCCGACACACGGCATAGGCCATTTCTGGGTTGGTATGGGTGTTGCATTGTGCAGTGAAGAAGCTTGGGGGCTCTTTTGGGTCAAACAACAGCCGCTAGAGGCCCATGGGCTCTGTATCTCTACATTTGATGTTTAGCTGTAACCCCAATCCTTGTGTTAGCTGTTGAAGTCCCCTGCATAGATGGCAAGTGCAAGTACCAGTTGGAGTGGCGAGTTCACATTGCATGCATCTTCTACAGATCAGCTTCCACCACCACCACTAAGACCTCATGGAAGGAAGTTGTGTTAGAAATAGGGGTTAGAAGGAGGTGGTGTTGGAAAGAGGTGTTAGAAGGAGGTGTTGTTAGAAAGAGGTGTTAGAAGGAGGTGGTGGAAGCCGATCTGTTGAAGACACATGACAATGTGAATCGCCACTCCCAATCGTACCTGCACCTGCCATCTATGCAGGGAACTTCAACTGCTAACACAAGGACTGGGGTTACAGCTAAACAACAAATGTAGAGATACAGAGCCCATGGGCCTGTAGAGACTGTTGTTTGACCCAGAAGAGCCACACAAGCTTCTTCACTGCACAATGTAACACCCATACCAAAGAGTAATATATGCCAGTAAAGTATTGTTTGATATTATTTGCGATTTAAGCTTAACATAAAGCCAGTCCAAGGTCTGTTGTGCCAAATGACATTGCAGGAGTCAAATTGGATTTAATTACACGTTTGAAAAGATGATGCTAATGTAATGGAGGCCTAAAAATGCCTCTTGCACAGTTGCGCAATGGCTGGTAGGTGAGGGCTAACAGTTAAATGACCTCAGCTACACAAATTTAGAATGCATTTGCATAGTTGCGCAAACGCAAAAATAAAATCATATAATCCTAAAGTGACTAAACTTCTTTTTGCACAGTTGCGCAATGGCTGGTACTGGTAGTTGAGGGCTAACCGTTAAATATAATGTACTTTTAAAAAAGACCGGTCTTCCATTTGTTAAAATTGCATGACGGGCTGAATTCATAGGGCCGGAAGATTCTTGAGGTCTTCTAAGTACACAGTATGTACAATGTATTTTTCCAGTCGGCGTTGTGCAATTCTGCAAGATCAAAAAGGCAAACAAGCGGAAATCCTATGCCCTACATGTTTGTGAACGGTGGCATGCAAGTAATAATGTGTCTTGAGGTAGGTTTGTCATTTTCAACCCTAGTGCCTTGCCTTTGATTATTCGGCAACCTCCTCACTACAGAGTTTGCTGAGGGGGACATATATCTCTGACGCAGTTGTGAGAGCATATAGTTGTCATCTCTTCTTTTGTGAACAGTCAAGTTCCATGACTGGCTTCTTCTTCAAGTCCGTAGCAATCGCAGATGTCGTGCTGTCAATATTGGGCACAAGCCAGTTTACAGTTTACAGTTTAGGCATTTAGCAGACGCTTTTAATCCAAAGCGACTTACAATAAGCAGATAACATCACAATAATAAACAAGATAATATGTCAGTATATCATCAACAATATAACAAATGCAAGTGGAAATCTATCTAGAAAAAACACAGTATGATCAAAGTTCTAGGAAAAAAAAAAAAATGCTAACTAGCTTCATGTATGGTCATTGATTTCTTGTAGTGCTAAGGGTTTAGGTGGAGTCTGAAAAGGTGAGTCTTCAGTCCACGGTGAAAGCTAGCGAGTGAGTCCGTTGTTCTAAGTGCGACAGGGAGTTTGTTCCACAACTTGGGGGCCAGGAGGGGTAGGATCAGCCAGGTTTTCTGGACTGCAAATTCCAGTAGGTGGGACCTTGTGTGCACAGCTGCACGTGTATTATGTTATGTCGTTCCAGACTTTCATGCATGGCACCTCCCTTGTTCACATGCAGTCTATTAAGTGACTTCCAGACTGTCCAGCCAAGGTTGTGGCCACTAGCGAGGCTTTCTGTTGGGGTGATTCCCCTGTCTAACCATTCAGGAGCTTGTGTGTCATTGATTTGCCATTCATCTTCCCAGATGTTGGCCCTTGCTTCTTCTTTGGTTGTGTGCTACCTGGCAATGCAAGGGGTGTATAATGTCCATCTCCTGTGTTCTACGTTCATCTTGAGCGATATGCATTCTTCTGATGTGTGGGGGAGAGATGCCGGCTATTCTTCCTGGCGGTTTCACAAAGGGTTTTCACTCTGGTTCAGCAGTCATCCCCACCACCTCTCACCACTTGCCAGAACCTCCAATCTGTGAAAAAAAAGATGCACAATGCTGATGTGAAATCTCCTCTTGCATCTGTACAGGAAGGTATTTGCAGTTGATTTGAGACATTTGGGAGGGCAACCATGATTGTTTCCATGTGAACTTCCATAGTGTGGGTCCAGACTTCCTCAAGCTTGAGGTTTGGATTGCTGAAAACAGCTGATCCATCCTGTCTCTGTCGGATATCTATGGCCATGTTCATTCCAGTATTTCAGTCAGTCATTAATCGCTGACAGCTTCCCCATGTGGTTACACCGCTCACTTATGAATGAACCCGTCATGCAAATTATTTCTGAAAGCGAAATCTCATGGATCTCAACCCACCAATCAATACAAACAAACAACTAGAAAGCAACACATTTGCGCTGCTTTTCATTCCAAATAAAATCTGCACAATGCACAGCTTACCTCAGCTACACAAATTTAGAACGCAATTGCACAATTGCACAACCGCAAAACATTGTTCACTAAGTAATGGAGGCCTAAATGACTAAAATGCCGCTTGCACACAGTTGCGCAATGGCTGGTAGGTGAGGGCTAACAGTTAAATTACCTCAGCTACACAAATTATTTCCTTTGCCGACACACGGCATAGGCCATTTCTGGGTTGGTATGGGTGTTGCATTGTGCAGTGAAGAAGCTTGGGGGCTCTTTTGGGTCAAACAACAGCCGCTAGAGGCCCATGGGCTCTGTATCTCTACATTTAATGTTTAGCTGTAACCTCAATCCTTGTGTTAGCAGTTGAAGTCCCCTGCATAGATGGCAAGTGCAAGTACCAGTTGGAGTGGCGAGTTCACATTGCATGCATCTTCTAGAGATCAGCTTCCACCACCACCACTAAGACCTCATGGAAGGAGGTTGTGTTAGAAATAGGGGTTAGAAGGAGGTGGTGTTGGAAAGAAGTGTTAGAAGGGGTGTTGTTAGAAAGAGGTGTTAGAAGGAGGTGGTGGAAGCCGATCTGTTGAAGACACATGACAATGTGAATCGCCACTCCCAATCGTACCTGCACCTGCCATCTATGCAGGGAACTTCAACTGCTAACACAAGGACTGGGGTTACAGCTAAACAACAAATGCAGAGATACAGAGCCCATGGGCCTGTAGAGACTGTTGTTTGACCCAGAAGAGCCACACAAGCTTCTTCACTGCACAATGTAACACCCATACCAAAGAGTAATATGTGCCAGTAAAGCATTGTTTGATATTATTTGCGATTTAAGCTTAACATAAAGCCAGTCCAAGGTCTGTTGTGCCAAATGACATTGCAGTAGTCAAATTGGATTTGATTACAGGTTTGAAAAGATGATGCTAATGTAATGGAGGCCTAAAAATGCCTCTTGCACAGTTGCACAATGGCTGGTAGGTGAGGGCTAACAGTTAAATGACCTCAGCGACACAAATTTAGAATGCATTCGCACAGTTGCGCAAACGCAAAAATAAAATCATATAATCCTAAAGTGACTAAACTTCTTCTTGCACAGTTGCGCAATGGCTGGTACTGGTAGTTGAGGGCTAACCGTTAAATATAATGTACTTTTAAAAAAGACCGGTCTTCCATTTGTTAAAATTGCATGATGGGCTGAATTCATAGGGCCGGAAGATTCTTGAGGTCTTCTAAGTACACAGTATGTACAATGTATTTTTCCAGTCGGTGTTGTGCAATTCTGCAAGATCAAAAAGGCAAACAAGCGGCAATCCTATGCCCACTAAGTAAGGCCTAAAATGACTAAAATGCCACTTGCACAGTTGCGCAAAGGCTTGTAGGTGAGGGCTGGGGTTACAGCTAAACATCAAATGTAGAGATACAGAGCCCACGTGCCTAGAGGGGTCCTACCAAGAGCCGTGTTCAGAGGAAACATCCGGCGGGCAACAAGGTCAACGGGCACGAAACCACCGAAGACCAGACCGTCGGCACGGAGGAATCCTCCCGTCCTCCCACGCAGACCAATCCACGGTTGGAGGGAGATCTCCAGATCTCCATCTCTAAGGGCATCCTCGGGTGTAGTGGATACATCTTATTCGCTCTGTAGTGGCACATCCTCCTTGCTCTGGCTGCGGCCACACAGTAGGATTTGTAAAGAGTGGATCTCTGCTTTGTACAGATGTAATTCCTGCCGTACCTTTGAACTTTGACTCTTGAGCGGCTGATAGGAGTCTCAACGAAGTGCCAGTTCTTATACCAGCGTTTAGGTCTCTCCCATTGGTTAGTGTCCATCACTGCCGAGTGACAGTTGAGTGACAGTTGAGCAGTGCTGTATTCAACCCTTGTGTATGTGGACCCTGTAATGGCAAAATGACGCTCCGGTCGTCGTCCTAACACCACTTCCGGGTTATCTCCACCGTACAGATGACTTCTTCTTGTCAACTTCATGTTCTGTAAAGACAAAAAAGAAAGAAGACATAAGCGTTTGAGTCGTGTCGGCCAACAGGGTGACATTTTGTTATTGTTAGCAGCATCATCATCATCATCATAACCTGGTGGTCACTGACAGGACTGTGTCACCATTATCACATTTTACCATTAATTGTCACAAATAATTCTGATCAACGATTTAAATTGTCTGGCATAGAACATTTGCATCATTGATGTCAGAACAGGTCAGTGCAATTCATTATGTCTTGGCCATTCATTTGCAACATCATTGTTTTCTCAGAAAAGCATGAGGTGTGACTGACAGACAGACGAACGGAAGGACATGGGCTGGAGGTTTTCATACTAAATAGCGACCTACAGTCACAACCATCTCATAGTGCATTAATTAAGGACCCCAAATCTGAATCTCTTGTGGGCCAGGGATCCACATGAAAGATTTGTGTTTAAAAGGAAGCTTTCAAACACATTCTAAAATGTTCAAGCTTGGAAAATTGGCAGATCTACAATCTTGCATTGCAGCGCTTTGTGAGCTTGCAGCTGGGATATTCTCAAATAGCCAATGTACTGTGTATATATACCGTAAGGTTTAAAGTGGTTAAAGTGATTCTGATACCATGTCACCCCCCTGGCCCTGGGGACCCCCTGGAAACACAGTTTGAGAACCACTTTGGCCGTGTTCCACACTGACAGCACAAATGTGATGTTGTATCCAGATTGGAGTGGGATTGTTTTGTTTCAGTCTGAACAAGACGCCCATACATCCAAACAGAAAGGTGCTATCTGATCTGTATGGAAAGCTAGAATTTCTTTCTATCTGCAAAGTGTTTGTTTGATCTGTGGTGCTGGTAATTATTTTTTTGAAGTGTTGGAAGTGCTCGTGGGAAATCACTCAGCGCTCCTGTGTACCACCTGGTTCTAAATTGCACATAATGGAGACAGCAATACCTTGCGTTATTCAAGAGGAGTGCTTCCAAACTCCAACATTTAGAAAAATAATCAACTCACAATAATCACAATTTCTTGCCCGAAAGTAGCTCATCATAAGTTTAACTAGACCTATCTGTAACCACTTTTCCTCAGCGCTTTGCCATAGCAATGTGTTTTCCTCAGCGTTTTGCCATAGCAATGTGCGTGTGTGTGTAGCCTGTATTACATCACCAATTACCAATTGAAGACGTTATGCAAGCACGACCACCGCTCACTTCACATTGGGTGTGATTTTTACTTAACAAATCATCACCATACAATGACTTTGTCTTAATTCCAAACAATTCATATGATATATAGGCCTATGGTAAATGTTTGCATTTATGGTTTGCTATATCACACACATTAAACACTGAAAGAGCTAGGCGTTTTTACTGATAGCTGAAATTCATGTAAAATAAGAGCTGAACAGATGCATATGTGAACATGGGAACACACATTAATGTCACATATGAATGTACACTTGTACGTATACACTAGGAAGCACATGCTTCACAAACACAGACTGCATGTGAGGCACATATGATCTTCTTGCACCTCCTGCAAGCAGTCTGTCTTCCTGTCTGCTGTTGTAGGATACACTGAACAGCGCTTTCTCTTGCCAGATGCTTCAACTCTAAGTTCACTGTTCATTTTACCATTTCTATCATTTGGATTGTTTGAAATTGAGACAAAGTCAATGTATGATGAATTTGTTAAGTAAAATTTTATATTAGTATTGTTTTTTTAAACCAAATATCCCCCGGGTCAAAATGACCCGCTAACAGCATTAGAGGGTAAAAATCAAACCTCGGTTCGAAGTGAAGCGGTGAATTCTATGTGTTATTCTATGTGTTCTAGACGTATACATTCTGTGTTCTAGATATTATATATAATAGATCTATGTGCTTTAGTTCTATATTTTTATGAATTCTCAATGAATGGGTTAGGTCTGGATGTCTGGATGGCCAAATTGTCATGTGAAGCTTGACCAATCCTCAATTCTGCATGCACGGGACATATACGGGACAGACAAAGCCACTCCTTGAGAATCTATGGGAATCCTCAAAAAAAAACATGTACGGGACAGACAAAGCCACTCCTTGAGAATCTATGGGAATCCTCAAAAAAAACATGTACAGGACAGACAAAGCCACTCCTTGAGAATCTATGGGAATCCTCAAAAAAACATGTACGGGACAGACAAAGCCACTCCTTGGAAGCGGCTTTCACCGCTTAAAAAAAAATCAAACCTCGATTCGAAGTGAAGCGGTGAATTTTTATTCTATGTGTTCTAGAGCTGTGAAATCTGTGTTCTAGATCTATACTTTTTCTGTTCTAGATCTATACTTTCTACGTGTTTTAGTTCATTCATTGAATGAATGAATGATTTTGTCTGGAGGGCCAAATTGTCATCTGAAGCTTGACCAATCCTCAATACAGCATGCATGGTACATGACACGGACACAGGACTCCTTGGAAGCCTATGGGACAGACTGTACGGGACAGACAAAGCCACTCCTTGGAAGCGGCTTTCACCATTTCAAAAATGAGGGGGGTGTAGCATGGGTGTAGTGCAAAAAAAAACATTTTTTACATGTTAATCACTGAAGAATCTTTAAGGCCAGTGATTTTCAGGTGGAAAAAAATATAAACTTCTACCTTTTTCTTTCAAATGAAAATGTAAAACGGGTCAAAATGACTCGAACAGAACTTAAGGGTTAAAGGGGCCGTCCATGCCAGTAGCAGCATATGCCAGATGGGTTTAGATGGGCATAAACGGCCATGTGTCCCATCAGCTTGAGGATTGGTGGATGGATGAGCTTCACATGAAACTTTGACGAGACTATAAGAGGATCAATTTCCCTGATTGGTCAGGTTTCACTTCACTATGTACTAATAACTAGACCAGGTCAACCTGGTTGTGCCAGACCCCCTGTCATCATCATTTATGACATCATGCCTAGGCATGTCATCATCATGTCATCATCATATATACCCTTTATATAGAAAACCCGGACCGACAGACATTTGCTTATGTAGGCCTACCCATTTCATGGGTCTGGCAACTAGAAGTAATGTTCCTACGAAACAGTGTGGGCTCCCTCATAAAGAAATAATCTTAAAAAATAACGAAAATAAAAACTCTTGACCAAATAAATTGTTGTTTTTCCTTCATTTCTTATGTTTGCCAACGTGACTATATTCTGCAGCGTGCCAACTGTCATGTGAGGCTCAACCAATACTCCAGCTAACACCACTCCCAGATGTTTTTCCGCCAATTGCACCTCATTGGCCTTTGTACCGTCTGCGGCGGAACTTAGTAAATAATAATGAAGATAACAGTGTTCTCGCCTTTCAGGCGAGCCCACAATAATCTATCTATAAATTAGGGAAATCTACGTGTGTGTGTGTGTGTGTGTGTGTGTGTGTGTGTGTGTGTGTGTGTGTGTGTGTGTGTGTGTGTGTGTGTGTGTGTGTGTGTGTGTGTGTGTGTGTGCGTGCGTGCGTGTGTGTCTGCGCTGACGTCATCCAATTGGAAAACCCTTGAAAAAACAGAGTGACGTCATCAATCTGGTGATGACGTCATCATCACCATAAAAGCTTATGAGGGACCAGCAGTCTTGGTGACGTCACCATCAATAAGTGTGACCTGATATAAACGTAGAGGGTGATGCCATTATATTGAGGCATACAATATATAAGGGCCCACGATAACAAGGTATATATGGGGAGATTGTGATGTCTTGTTGGCTGAAAGTTACACGGGATGATGAGTAAAAACGCAGGGGACAATAGTGTGTTTCCCTGCGGGACAACCACACTAATTGTGGGCTCGCTGAAAGCGAGCCCACGTATGTCATCTTCATTATTTATCTCCGTCAAGTTTTCCTCAACAGTACAAAGGCAGGGCCCTTAGCCAATGAGGTGCAGCCAAAAGGTAGATCTTTGAAAAAATGACGTAATCTATCAGTCAATTTCTCCTCAAAAATGACGTAATCTATCAGTCAAGTTCTCCTAAAAAAATCACACCCAATGTGAAGTGAGCGGTGGCCGTGCTTGCATAACATCTTCAGACTAGGATTCAAGTCTAGGATGTACTAGGCTATGCTACACACACACGTTTTGCTATGGCAAAACGCTGAGGAAAAAGGCTACAGACATACGACATATGACATCACTAGACAAACATAATGCTCCGTACACACATTTTGCTATGGCAAAACGCTAAGGTAAAAGGCTACAGACATACGACATATGACATCACTAGACAAACATGATGCTACGTATACACATTTTACTATGGCAAAACGCTGAGGAAAAAGGCTACAGACACACGCACAGCCACTTATAGGAGCGGTTTGCACCGCTCAAAAATTAGGTAATCTATCAGTCTTCTCACAATGACTTAAGACACTGCCTTTGTACCGACAGTACAAAGGCAGGGCCCTTAGCCAATGAGGGGCAGCCAAAGGGTAGATCTGTGTGTCCATACATGGTGTTAAATGCGAGCCCACACTGTTTCGTAGGAACAGTATTTCTAGTTGGAAAGTTGCAATTCTGGGAAATTGCAAGTGTGGTTGCCTGACCAACGTGACCAACAGCTTAACCTTACAACCTGGATAACATCACTTAAAAAGTTTACAAAAAACAGGTTTTCACTTTGCCAGCAAAACATTCTTGGACTGAATACAATATTGTGTTGCCTATAGCAGGGGTCTTCAACAGGGGGTCCGTTACTACAGGGGGTCCATTACAACGCCTCGCACTGCGAGGCATTGTGAGCTTGTAGATCGGCTATTTTTGGCAAAGAGCTTTGGTGTAGAGGGGAAAAAGAGCAGACTAAGTACAGAGTGAAAGGTTGATTGAATATATCCGACTAAAACCATTGAAAATACTATACCCTAAACTATACCCTAAAGTCCGACTTGTGAAAGAGAACCAGGAAACAGACAGTCACTACAAAGTGACTGCGGTTGCTTCTCTCTGGTCAAAAACGCAAGTACTGTGAAACCACGCCCCTCCCCTTGATACAAATCTAAATAAAATAAACGTTAATATTAACTAGAAATACTGTTCCTACGAAATAGTGTGGGCTCGCATGTAACACCATGTATGGGCACGAAGATCTACCCTTTGGCAGCACCTCATTGGCTAAGGGCCGTGCCTTTGTACTGTAAGGAGAACAGGGACGTGCTGGCCATTGGGAAAAGCGGGACAACTCCCGAACGGCCGGTTCATTCCCGGCCGGCCGGGAACAAAAGTAGTGAAAACAGCAGATCGGCTGTTTTCACTAGTTTAAATCATTTTTTAAATGATAAATACAAAACAAACAAAATATAACTCATGTAATTGGCCCACTGGCTTGTCACTTGTCATGATCTGAAATGGCAAATCTTTGAGTAGCAGCAGCGCTATAGAGAGAGATCTCTCTTTCTATAGCACACGAGGGCCTCTCCAACTCTTTTTCCCGGGCTGAATCAGGGGCCCAGCACGTGCCTGAAGGAGAACTTGCCTGATAGATTACGTCAATTTTAGGATAACTTGACTGATAGATAAATAATGAAGATATATTGTGTGCTCGCTTTGAGCGAGCCCACAATTAGATAAGCCACGTCACGCCGAACTAGTGGAATGCAATGGGCAAATATGTAATGAGTGTCGCCAAATATTTATTTTCTACCCAGAAACTGGAATAGCTACAGAGGCAGCATAAAGCTCTGAATACACAAGCCTATGGGCAAATTGAACCCTATCATTGCTCCCTATCACAAGTGACTCATTTATATAATATATATTTATCGTAAAAGTGATTTTGGGTTTCATGCAGCTTTAAGTCAGTGAGTCAACAAGGCTTAGGGAGGACATTGGAATTGTGCCAGAACTGTGAGCTTGTAGATCAATGTAAAAACATAATGTGGCAGATTTTCAACACATGCAGTCATTTTTCCAAAAGTTTGCACAGAACACAATTACATTTATTCCATCACTGCCTACATCGTAAAATTGTATCAAAATTGGGTAACAATATTTACATTGCAATTCATTCATAACTTATTCAAAAAAGAAATTTGAGCAAATAATTCATGCAGGGTTGTTCCTGGAGGCGTGGCATATAGCGGTATATTAATAGATCCTGGCTTTGTAAACGAGGGTACAAATATGGCAAAGTTTGAGATCCCATAAAGTTAGGAACATTTTTTTAGGGGTGGGGGAAAAATGATCACCATGTAGTTTTATTGATCAGAGATTCGTTTCTCTGAGACTTAAACCACACTTTGGATGTGTGGAGTGCAACTTTAACCATACACTGTTTATGCTGGACAATGTAACTGAACAAGGTAGAGTTCCCCAATAGGCTCTATGCACTGCAGACATATAGGAGAAAAGCTGGGTCTCTTCTCACTTCCTTCAAAGGTGTTACCAATGATATCCATGAAGGCTCTGTTCCATTTCATGTACCACAGTGGTTCTCAAACCTTTTATTTCAAGGACCCCCATAATAACTGAATGTACAAATGGAACCGAAACAGGTCCAATTGGTTCCATTTGTACACTCTGAGTTACACACCTTTTAAGGGGTCATTTGGGACCCCCACGGAACCATGAGGGTCTGTGGACCACACTTTGAGACCCAATGGTGTAGCAGAGTGTTTCCAGTGAGCCAACATGCAACAATATCAGCACCCTGACTCTTTTTGAAGCCTTCATTACACAGACTCTGTTTGGAGCCTTCATTAGTATCATTAGTAACACATGTGAAGGAAGTAAGACAACCAACTTCTCTCCAGAATGGCTGCTGTGCATATAGGCACAGTGCCAACATGAGCCCCATTTCCACTTTAGGGCCAACCGAGAACGTTTACGTTTCCATATAACCAGAATTAGCCGGGAAGGTCCAAAAAAAGAGCAGCAGCACTGCTGGCCCCTCCCATAGGTTCCCAGACCTAAAGTTTAGTTCTACCTCAGGAGCAGGACCTAAAAAAGGTTCCAGGAACCTCGTCTGGAACCGGGCCGTACGCAATGCAAACAAAACCAGAAAATAAAAAATAAAAAAATAAATCACACCCAATGTGAAGTAAGAAAAAAGAAAAAAATAAATCACACCCAATGTGAAGTGAGTGGTGGTCGTGCTTGCATAACATCTTCAGACTAGGATTTGAGTCTAGGATGTACAGGCTATGCTACACACACATGTTATGCTATGGCAAAACGCTGAGGAAAAGGGCTACAGACATACGACATATGACATCACTAAACAAACATGATGCTACACACACACATTTTACTATGGCAAAACGCTGAGGAAAAAGGCTACAGACACACGCACAGCCACGGACACACACACATTTTGCTATGGCAAAACGCTAAGGTAAAAGGCTACAGACATACGACATATGACATCACTAGACAAACATGATGCTACGCACACACATTTTACTATGGCAAAACGCTGAGGAAAAAGGCTACGGACACACGCACAGCCACGTATAGGAGCGGTCTACCACCACTCAAAAAAAAAAAAAGTTCAGGGTCCTGAAAGTTCTGGTTCCACATTGCCGTGGAAAAGGGGCTATTGGCACAGGGTAGGGTGATCACTGGCACACTGGCAGAAGTGTGAGAGAGTACATGTCAATTGGATATATGCCACTTTGATGTGGCATGTTGACATGGCACACTGACTATCATAATTAAACATAATGTTGACATGGCACACTGACTATCATAATTAAACATAATGTTGACATGGCACACTGACTATCATACTTAAACATAATGTTGACATGGCACACTGACTATCATAATTAAACATAATGTTGACATGGCACACTGACTATCATAATTAAACATAATGTTGACATGGCACACTGACTATCATAATTAAACATAATGTTGACATGGCACACCGACTATCATAATTAAACATAATGTTGAGATGGCAACACAGACTATCATAGTAAACTAAATGTTGACTTGGCTCACTGACTATCAAGAAAATAAAAACATGGCACTTGTCACATGTCAAAAAGGTTTCCGGCCCCTGGACTATTAGGTATGGGCTCAGAATGAACAGAACCAGAGGCTGATGTAACAAAAGTGTCAAGTTTATGTAGAAAAAGAATGTTAAAATACTGAATGGAAAAGGGTTTATTACATCTGTGGGAAATCATGATGCTAAAAGTGGATGTGAAGGCTTCAGGGACTACTGGGTCCTCTCTAAACCAGGGTTTCTCAACCTTTTCAGGCCATGACCCCCAGAATAATCATATTTTAACCGGGGTCCTTAAATTGTCACTTTAGAAATGTGCAGATACCCTCCATACACTTAAACTTAATGTTGGTTGGTTTACTGTTGAAAGAGAAAACAATGCTGCACATCTGAGACTACCCCTGTGCCCACAGGTTGAGAACCACTGCTCTAAACTAAACATACACGGCAAATAAACTCATCAAATTAAAATATAACACAAAACCAACAGCAAATAAAGTAATTCAAGTAATTAAGTAACTACAGCAAACAGAATCCAAACCATGCAATATGCCCTCAGCACAACAAACACAATCTGATGAAAGCCAGTTTATAATATATAGGTCTATGGGCAAGGTTGTCCTTCTACAACAGTTAGCATACTAGCCTACATCTCAATACAGATTCATTACATTACACAAAATATAGCAGCATGACTAAAATACAATACCAAAACATACCCAGTCAGTATATTCAAGGCTCCCACTGGATTACCCGGTGGAGATCAACTCAAAACACCTCATGCTTCCTTCTTCTTCTTCTTCTTTAAGTTTAATGGCGGGTGACAACCGGAAGGTGTATACCGCCACCTACTTTACCGGAGTATGTAGTGCACTCCTTGCACTTAAGGAGTCATAATAGTCATTATGCAGTACTTTATGCAGTACTTTTCAAGTCCATCCATTTATAAAACCCCCCCATTGTCTTCTTCCATATTCAGTCCATTCTGTCCCCAGACCCAGCATCCTGAGTTGGAGCAAATCCTTCCCTCAGTAGCTTGTCCAGGTCCTCTCCACTTATATCCTCTATTTTCAGAAATCTCTTGCCCGCTTCTAGAATCATCTTGATTCTTTCTGTTTTCCCTTTAATTTCCATTGCACAATTCACTACCATAGCGATAAACGCCATAAACTGTTTCCTGTCCATGCAAATTGTTTGCTCTGCTCTCTTTGATCTTTCCTCATGTCTTTCTTTCGCCCTTAATTCGTTTCCTCCCTCCATTTTCTTTACTGCCTCTGCGTACGATATTCCCTTTTCAACTCTAATCTTATTGACACTTTCTTCCCTTCTTCTTTTAGGGCACACTGATGCCCCTGCATAATGATTCCCTTTGCAGTGGATACATTTCGGCTCGCTCCTCTCTGTTGTGCACTCATCTTTACATTTCTCCTCCCCACATCTTCCACATTTCCTTGTTCTTCGGCAAATGGCCGCGGCATGTCCATATTCTTGACAGCAATAACATCTTAGAGGGCCCCTCTCAAATGTTCTGACCTTGTAGGTTACATACTCAACATAAATCCTGTTCGGCAAATCTCCATTGAACTCGATGTACAGTGACTCACTATCCTCACTCTTTCCTTCTCTGAAGCGTTTCATTCTCTTCACTTTGTTTACCCCCAACAGGTCAAAAAATGGTTCCAGCTCCATTGTGAGTGGCACACCACTTATAACGCCAGCTGCATTTCTTCTCCCATGCCCAAGTTCATAGCACTCAACTCTGTGGCCATCAAACTTTGTGATGCCATGTACTGCCTTCAACATTTGCCTTTCTGACTTGCATTCTATAATTACCATCCCACTTCGAGCAATTCGAACCGATTTCACCTCTCCTAGTTTCTTCCCCACAAACATTGCAACACTGTGCCTATCACTAAATATTCCATCCACTTTTTTGACAGCTCTCATTCCTGCAGCATAACTGTCTTCCGTGTCATGTCCATCACTTGCTGAGCTATATACTTTACTCCTTTTCCTTTTGTTTTCATTCCCCCTCGAGTCCTCTGCTTGAATTTCGCTCTCCGAATCCACCATGCTTCCGCTCGTACTCGCCATCCTCCCTCCGTCCTCACCTCATGCTTCCAGGTACACAACAAACACTTAAATTCTGGCCAAAACTGTTTGCAGTCAAAATGGCCACCCTTAAAGGGACAGTGCATTTTAAGAGGTTGCCATCTTTGAGATGCATGGGCTGTCAATGGTTGGTGTTGCAACTCTAGATTCAACATATTAAAGAATCTTGAAATTTGAGGCTTTTAATGTATTTGTGTATCAATGACCGTATTTTTCTGTCTCTGTATTGTGGTATTGATACTTTGAAATAAAAAGGGTTAGGGTAGAGTAGCCTACTTTTCTCACCACTGGTTGTGAGTTTCAGGAGAGGTTTGGTGGGAGCTCTTATTGCAAAAGGCCTATATCTCCTTTAAGGCCACTGTGGCCTCGGGTAATGCCATTTTTTGGAGGGGCACAAGGCCAAACTGGGGAGCAATGTAAAGTACCAAAATTAGAAAGTATTCATTGTGCATAATGTCCCATTTAACATGTTTTCAAATCTATAAAATGTATACAAATCCCTTGAAAACAGCAGATCTACAAGCTCACGAAAAAATAAGGAAAAAAGAAACAAAAAAAGGTTTGAAGCAATACCTTGAATATTTAATATACTTGATAACATGGGGAAAGCTGTATGCCCTTTTCCCAAGAGCATACACAAATTCTGATTTTGAATCAAAGATAAACTTATAAACATAACTCTAGGTATGTCCTGGCCGGATCTTGAGTACATGAGGCCATCTCGAGGTCCTACCCTCACCTCACCTCCTAGCCGCAAATTGCAACACTAGATTTCTTTATAATCGGATGAATCTAGGGTTGCAATACCTCCCATAGGGATCCAATGCATCAAAACAGTTTTTTACTATCTGATTGTATCAAATGACTTCAAACTCACCAATATTGCGGCTCTATGGAAAGCTTGGAATTTACTCTTTCTATCTGCAAAGTGTTTGTTTCAGAAAAATCCACAGTAGACATGTTATGAGTTACTTTCTATCCAAGAAATTTGGTTCCGGTGATAATTTTTTCTAAGTCCTGGAGTTTGGAAGCGCTCGTGGAAAATCCCTCAACGGTCCTGTGACCACCTGGTTCTAAATTTCACATAATGCAGGAGGCAGCGGGACATGGCGTTATAGAAGACAAGCGCTTCCGAAGTTCAACACTTAGAAAATAAACCATGTCTGCTCGGATTTCTTGACAGAAAATAAATCAACAATTATACAGTGGATTTTTCAGAAACAAACACTTTGCAGATAGCAAGAGTAAACTCCAAGCTTTCCATAGAGCCGCAATATTGGTGAGTTTGACGTTGTTTAATACAATCAGATAGCAAAATAACGTTTTGATGCATTGGCTGCCTATGGGAGGTATTGCAACCCTAGATTCATCCGATTATAAAAAGTCTAGTGTTGCAATTTGCGGCTACTCACCTCCTAACACACAAAGGTATGCCAGTTCAAGGTTCAAGGTTCAAGGTTGTACTTTATTGTTACATCTTTTGTACAGGTACATAAGAGTAAAACTTATTTTTGTTCGGCTTCCTTCAGACAATGCAGTGGTAGAAAAAAAAACACATCTAAGATAAAAATATGAGTAATAATAACAGTGACACAGCCAGAAGCCCACACACGTTGTGTAGGCTACACTAACACTAACAACGATAACTGTCATTCTGCATTCATAAGAAACTATGTATAAAATAATACATCACAATGGAATTAAACCTGCAATGGAATTAAATTCCTTTATCCTTACACGGCACCCCAAATTATATTGTTATTCACATATTAGTATTTCATATTCATGGCATATTTCAAATGTGATTATTATTTACTAATGGTTTTGCTGTTTCCAGGGGTCATCAATATGTCTGTTCAAGGACAAATGTGTCCGTGGATCGTAGGCTGTTTCTTATTGAAAGCAGTCTTGCACTTCACCAGGAGAGGTCACTGTAACTGAAGTTTCAAGATTCAGTTGTTCATAAAAGCTCAATTCATTCCAGCCATTTCTATAACTTACAATCAAAAAGATACATCAAATGTTGAAATACAATCACTGAAGCAGCACAAGGAGGACAGAGAAGCACCAACAAGATGAAAGTTCACATATAGTTTACACCTCTTGTTCTCAGTTACAATTAGCCCTAAAGTACATTTCATGTATTCCAAATACATAGCTCTAGATCTGCCCTATCCGCAAATGGTTAGCAGGCTTATCTCCATGTGTGTAACTCACAAAATAATTTTAATTCCTAGGACTTGGAGTCAGTCCTCTAGTTTCATATCCATTGGAAAGTTCTGGCAGAAAGATAATCTCCAAATATCTCAAATATCTCCACTTTTTCTCGAGATTCACAAGGACAACATTCTCTCCAGGCGAGGGGCCTGGAATGAATACATGACTGAACATATCATAACCTCTGTTGAATGAATACATGACTGAACACAAACAGGTGGTGTGATGACTTATGGAAGGTCACTGACAATCTAGACTAGTTTATAATCTGCAACCATCAACATGATGTATCCTCTGGACTTCAATTCATGAAATAAATGTTTAATTTATCCATATCTTATTTACTGCAACATTATATGATCTGGGCAAGTATATACAGTCCATCTATCCATCACATGTACACAAATTACTCATCAGTCAAAATGTGTAAGAATAGCTACTATTTCTACCCATTTGGCCCCATCTGCCCCTCTTTTTAAAAACTAAATGTATTATCTGTCTATGACATTAACACAGTCCAATCCTGTTCTTTCGTTTATAAATGCACCAACCTTTCAGATATGCTTCCCAGACCCTTCAAAGAATATTTTAAGACCAACTTGCAAGTTCATGATTATAATACTAGACAATCAGACAATATCCATCCTCCCTTCAGTCGTATCACCATTAGTCAGTTCTCCATTAAAGACAGAAGTTCTTTACGCTGGAATAAACACATACTTATTGCCAAATCCTCATCTTCAATCAGTAACAGTAAGTTTAAACATAGATTGAAGGCCAGCCTGGTGAATCAAGCCTTTACATTTGCTTCTACCACATAAAGTGGCCTTACTTCCACACACACACACACACACACACACACACACACACACACACACACACACACACACACACACACACACACACACACACACACACACACACACACACACTCTCTCTCTCTCTCTCACACACACACACACACACACACACACACACACACACACACACACACACACACACACACACACACACACAGCCTACTGTATGTTTTAACTTATTCTTGTTTATTATCTCAGGTGAGAACCTTGTAAAGGCCTATATGGGTTTTCCTTTTTCACCTGCACTTATTGCCATGTTTTTTAATGTTAACCTTGAACTGTTAATTTTATTGTGCAAATAAATACATCAAAATCAAATCAAATACTGCATCAATAATGTGTATCATCTCTTCTCTGTAATCCACACCACAGGTTGATTGTTGTCATTCTAGACTGTGCAACCCTTGACCCCCAGAAATGGAAGTGTTAAAGTGACGGTGCCACATAGTGGAGATTACATGGAACTGCAGGCCTTTGCCTTGCAGAGCCATGAGGACCACAGGGCAGTAGCCTTCAGCCTGTCTCCTGTTACTGTAGCGTGAGGCAGCTTGATGTACAAGTACTGTACTGTACTGTACTGTACTGTACTGTACTGTACTGTACTTACCCCCCAATCCAACAGGGGTCTTCAACGTTTTCAGGCCAAGGACCCCTTAGTTGAGAGAGATGAAGCAGGGACCCCCACAACCTGTTCATAGATTCCATAGTTTCATTGTTTGACAGCACAATCATCAGTGTATTTTGGATTCATGTCAATTTGTGTTTTCAGATATTTAACCACTTGAGTCAATACTTAATAAACATGACCTTTCACTCTGTACTTAGTCTGCTCTTTTTCCCCTCTACACCAAACCTCTTTGCCGAAAATAGCCGATCTACAAGCTTGTAGATCGTCTATTTTTGGCTAAAGTTCTCAGAATATGGACACCAGGGTTCAAGTGGTTAATATAAAAAAGGAGAAAAAAGTTTCTATCACACAAAGATTTGGAGGACCCCATGTAGTAACTATGAGGACCCCCTAGGGTTCCCGGACCCCCTGTTGAAGACCCTTGCTGTAGACCACTGTTCATTTTAACAGCAACCTTTTATTTCGTTTTAGTCAGTCTTTAAAATAAAATGTCATAGTTTAATCATAATTAATACAATGAAATGCTTCAGTTTTAGTCAAGTACTAATCGACTAAATACCAACAGACATTAGTCGACTATAAATCTACAGTTGATTTTGTCGACCAAAATTATATCGGTGGGCCTTGATGGCGTCGCAATGGCTGATTTTACACTTGGTTGCATTCCGAAAATAGCAGGTCTACAAGCTCACAATGCATCGCAGCAGCAATGCCAGGCACTGGGTCCTGACCTGGGTATGACCTGGCCAGGGATCAATCCCCAACCTTCCAGTCTCAAGACGGACGCTCTAACCACAAAGCCACTGAGCAGAACCCATATGCCATTGCACTGAACAATGTTCAGACAGATCCCCAGGTCTTAATGTTTAAAGTGTTAAAGTGTAGGTTTATTTGGACATGTTAAATGCATGTTAATGATGGATGTTGTTAGCCTAGTTCCAGACCCTGAATCGCTAGCCACACCCCTTTACATTTTTTGTTTTGGCGATTCAATTCAGGCTGAGTGTCAGGCTAGGATGTTGTCACATTGTGTAGAAAGACATGCTAATGAATGAGGAACCATGTTTAACCACAACACTGATGCTGCTCTGATGTCATCACTGACTCTCTGAGACTCTACTTTAATCTGTCATGTTGGAATCACACATATCTTAATCTCTCATATTATATTATTCATATAATCAAACATATTTCAATATCATGTATATGATATCTGTTTTTTTTATTATTATGTTGCCTTCATGATTCTTCATAAATGGTAAATGGTGCATTTATATAGCGCTTTTATCCAAGGCGCTTTACATAGATTGTGCATTACATTCACCCATTCACACACACATTCATACAGTGATGTCAGAGTAAACCATGCTTGGCACCAACCTGCTCATCAGGAGCAGTTAGGGGTTCAGAGTCTTGCTCAAGGACTCTTCCACACTAACTCTGGGGGAGTCCGGATTCGAACTGGGAACCCTTAGGGTACCCTTCGTGCTATATTAATGTTTTTTCTACCCTGCTGGGGCATTGCACCCACAGTTGCAAGTTGTGCCCCCTCAGTTTATATATTATATGTCTATGTAAAGTCAAGAAAATATCAAAAACAACACAAATATTAGCTGAATATTATTATTGTCATAGAGATTACAATAACAGTATTGAAATACAGTTGCCCCCTATAATAATTATCTGATTATTATTCTATTAGTCTAATCCGCAATTTAAAATCACCTAAACCACAGCGCAGCAGTAGCAGCGGCTGTTATTTGAGCTCCCAAAAACTGTCATCTGTTGTAGGTATTATAGATAATAAAAAGAAAAAGATCATCACTCTAACAGTGTGTAAGCAGGGCACTTAGACCCAGAAACAAGATACCAGACTACACCACTCTGGATTTCACCCAGAGAATACCATATACTGCACAATGTACACTGAATACCCAACCACAGGTTTGATAATAGAGAATATGAGCAGAGACGTGAGAATACTTATTTTATTTGTAATTCAAAGCAGTATAATAAACGTCAAACTGCAAAGTCAAGGTTATTTATCTACCAGTTACAAAAGACTATTCAAAACTTTATTCCGAATACCAATATCCAAAAAGGTTAAAATCACTATCCCTATATACTACTGTATCGGTATCGGTAGACAGGTACGCTAAGGTGTCCTGTGCCCAGGGGGTTAGGAGGGACAAGGTGTGAGGGGAGCGAGGGGGAAAGGGTTAACCACCACCAAGAGCGCACGCAGCAAACCACACTTCACTCACACTGCAAGACACAAGGTACTGTTAAACACACAATAATTAATCATTTAATAATAATAATAATGGATTGCATTTTTATTGCGCTTTTCTAAGCAAGTTGTGAACTCAAAGCGCTTACAATGTTCCATTCATGCATTGGGAGGTGAAGCGGCGAACAGTCAACGCCAGCGTCCTCACTTCACACATTCACACACCAACGGTGGCAACTGACAAGCTAACACCATTGGAATAAACCCTACCCTTAGGTGTATTCTAAATCTTAAATCAAATAAACAACTGCTTTGCACAAAACATTAAGTAAATAAACAACATTTTTAAATAACCAAAATAATAAAGGATAAAACCAGTAGGGGCAAAGAGCTCCTTCTCATGAGAGCCACATTAGGCAAAGAGAGGCCATGCCGTCATCACACACTGGCCCCTGGCTCTCAGGGGCCCTCTCAGGGGCCCTTGGCTCTCAGGGGCCCTTGGATCTCAGTGGCCCTTGGCTCTCAGGGGCCCTTGGAGGAACTGGGCCGCGGGGTCATTGACAGTTTACTAAAATCAAATGTATAAGGTTAATCCATAGCTGCCGTCATTATTGTTGCCGGTATTGCCGAGGCAATACTACACCACTTTTTTGGTCAGTTGAAATTTTTCAAATGTGTGGGGCCCTCCTCTGTTGTTTGCAGGTGCTATTTTGGCCCACAGATGATCATCATGGCTTAATCGGCCTGGGGCCCTCGCGGTGGGTTAATCCGTCCCTGACTATGACGTGGCAGGGTCCACACATTCAGCACCCTGGCTGCCTGCTCCATAAGGCTACTGAAACATCAGGAACTAGACCGCGGCTCTGCATTACCAGGCTAAAGGGCCTATTGACAGGTAGGGGGAAATAGCAGCCTATAGGGCTATCCCACAGTGGGATTCCCACCGTCATGCCTTCCATGACTCTCTAGCACGGAGCAACTCGCTGCTCTAGAGACGCATGCACCGCCCTAGTGGCTCCCTGGAGCTTTTTCAAAAATGTATGAAAATAGAAAAATATATTTTTTGTTTTAATATGGTTTCTGTAGGAGGACAGACATGACACAGACATTCTTAACGTGTTCCAATGTTGTAAAAATGTGTAGAATAAATATTACATTTCAACATTCTCTCCAGGATGCGCTGCAAGGAAAATAAACATTTAATCATTAATGCTCATTATGTATTTGTAGCCTACTTAGTCATTTTGATAGTAGGCTAATATAGCTAATATAAACACTTACAGCATGTGTTGCCTTCATTATAAGGCTTATATCAGGCTTTTGATTTTTTTGCGGCTCCAGACACTTTTTTGCAGCTTCGACACTAACTCTGGGGGAGTCCAGGATCCAACTGGGAACCTTGCTGCGTTTCTCCATCCTGCCTCTCTACCCCTGAGCCACACAAAAAATAAAAATATCTAAATATTGAATCAAGCATTTTAACATCATCTGGGGTGAAAACAAACCAAAGTCTGAGTAGACGATAAAATTAGGGGTGAGGCCAAAAAAATCGATTCATGATTAATATAGTTAATTTAAATGACATGATATTAAAATGGATTCGACATGTTCAGAATTGAGAAGACTGACTGATGTTATCTGGATGCATTGAAGTGTATGATGCAACTCTTCATGGTTTATATTGCTTATTGTTTTTAAATGTTGTATTGTATGAAAAGCAAAGTAACTTGCGGGAAAAAAATCTTAATATCAAATAGCAACAATCGTTGAATCGACGAATCACAATATAATTAAGAATTGCAATATAAATCGAATCGACACCCTAGGTATCGAGATCGTTTCGAATCAGGAGGTAAGTGAACCATCCCACCCTTAGATTTTGGGAAGTTTGAAAGTGAACTGTCCCTTTAAGAGCCAGGTCTGACCGTAGCATAGGTCACCTCATCTTCATCATCATCATGTGACCTGGCCCCGCCCACAGCAGCAGCTTTCTTCTGATTGGTGTGGACGACAGACGCGTAGGTCACACCTTCATCAGGATCGATCTGATTGGCCGACGGACCGGGTTGGCTCGCTGCTGCTGCTGCTGTACCGTGATTGGCTGAGGTCAGGGGAACGCCATGACGGGTGGGCGTGGTCTTCCTCTTGACGACCAGGCAGACGACCAGCGCTGTTGCCATGACGACCACCACAACAACAACCACCAGGATGATGACATCACTCTGACCTGAGGAGAGGAGAGGAGAGGAGAGGAGAGGAGAGGAGAGGAGGGGAGGAGAGGGGAGGGGAGGGGAGGGGAGGGGAGAGGAGGGGAGGAGGAGGGGAGGGGAGGGGAGGGGAGGGGAGGGGAGAGGAGGGGAGGAGGAGGGGAGGGGAGGGGAGGGGAGAGGAGGGGAGAGGAGAGGAGAGGAGAGTTAGTTTATACATTCACTGGGGCTGTTAAGTATGACATCATTTTGTAGGCAGAGGAGAATTTCTGCCCCCAGTTTCCGTGAATCTTTTTACTATTTCTACTATTTACACATTTTTCTTCTCTTTGTTGTTGAAAGGAAAGTGTTAGAATTATACTTTAGTCGTTATTTTTGTCTCGGATCTGTTGAAAATAGCGAGGGACAGAAAATGCTCTGGGGGCAGATTCTCCTCTGCCTACAAAATGATGTCACGGCTTAAAAGCCCTCAATGTTCTACCCACCCTGTACGTGAGGGGGCTTTGGTTGCGTTGCATAGAAGACAAACACAATTGGAATGGGGAAATGGTGGGAGAAAAGGGCTTCATCCCATTCTCTATGGAAGTGGTTTAGGTTTAGGTTTTCAGGTTCTTTGTAATGCTACTGACTCTTGAAAACAAAGCATTGCATTGTGGGGGATTTGCCTACTTTATAAGCCATGAAGGGAGCTGATAGGCCCTTCTTGATGTCAATCAATCAAATCACCTTAATTCAAGAGACATATGCCAAAAAGAGGGCTTTTATGATTTTTGTTTGTAAATATTTTTTTATTCTGTAAATTCTGTAATTATATATGTGACGGAGAGAGTCGCAGCCCCAGCCTTGAAGCCTAAAAAGTCTAGTATCTCCCCCGGACTAAAGAAATGTCTTGTTGGTCTCTAGTGGTTAAGATATTGGACTTTCGCGTGGGAGACCGGGGTACGAACCCGGGTGGGGAGGTTCGGATCACCTCCATTACATATATATATTTTAAAAGGGAATGTCATGTGGTCTACCTGCACAGCCTTTGTGATCTACTGGTAGATCAAGATCTACCTTTTGGGCAGCCCTGCTCTACAGATTGTATAAGTTACTGTATATTGTAACATCAAATTTTTCCCTCCAGTAAATATATGGTAGATATGTGTATTTCTTGATGACATTTTGTTATATGGTAAGACATTGACCATGTACAGACTGAGTGATCATGGTTTGGCGACACAAGCGTAATTTGCATAGGGTTGATGGGTTTAATAAACCCAAGGGCCCCCTATCGGTGACAGTATTATAAATTCACAGGCTATTATATCGCCGTTGTCGGGTGAAAACCTTGTATGTCCAAAACCGTTCATTTTGCATTTTTCATTAAAACAAAATATTTAAACTAGTGAAAACAGCCGATCTACAAGCACACAACGCCTCGCGCCGCGAGGCGTTGTGTGCTTGTAGATCTGCTGTTTTCACTACTTTTGTGCGACGGCCTTGTCTGATGAAGCAGGGCTTTGCTTTGCGAAAGAACGTACAAATTTGAAACTTGGAGACACGGGGCTTACACCCGACAACGACGATATGTATTTTGTCATTTCCAATATATTAGGGGTCTCTAATCTCCTAATCTATGGGCCCCCCTCACAGCAGTACAGGGCCCCTTTGATCTGACAACCCAACCCATGCGGACTAAGATCTAATTTCGCCCCTGTTTGGCGATAGAGAAGGGCAGACACAGACAGACGTGGCTGCCCAGAGAGGAGAGGCTGTGCTGTCATTGTGATGAGGAAGCTGTAGACTAGAGACACAATTACACTTCCTAACACAATGTAAAAAATACACAAACATTAGGGAGGAATTCTTCCCAAACATTGTAATAATTTAATTTGCCCAGAATTCAGAAGTATGACAGAAAGGGATAAATTGCCACTCCTTTTGGGAGAACAGAAAGAATGTGCAGTTTTAGCTGCAAAATATGTCAACTCCTGTCACAAGAAAAGGGACAACCAGTAGGACACATTTATACTGTATACCATATGTTTACTTTACCGCACCATCTCCTTTATGTACTGTCATTTCATTGATGTTTATTGTTATATTGTTTGTCGTTTGACATAATTGTATGTGTGCTTTGGCAACATGTGTAAAATGTCATGCCAATAAAGCCATTTGAATTGAATTGAATTGAATTGATTAAATGAAATCATTTACCCTACCTTTAATTTAATATAATAGCACCATAATGGACCACAGGGCTTTTTTTTATGCCTTTAGCCAAAGTGTTGATTAAAAAATGTATTAAATCACTCCGTTGGGTGGCACAAAGTAATCGGTTACAGCACCTGGGTCAGATGGAGGGGTGGTCGGTTGGGTCTTCTTGTCTCGTAGGTAGTCAATGGATGTCTCCACTTTTCCGTTGACGGTCACCTGACATGTGAACTTCTTGTTCTGGTCGTTTCTGTAGATGGTCAGATATTTAAAACATTCAGACAAGGAGTTTATCACGGTACCGTTCTCATCCAGCCAGCTCAGAGTGTGAGCAGCACAACTTCCTTGGTACAGGAAAAGAGTGCACGTTAATGTTGTCTTGTGTGCTTCGGTGATGTCGCTCACTTCCAGTACAAACAGATCAATAAGTTGAGTATGTCCATGTTGACTAACTTTGCCTCCTTCTGTTTTATATTGTTCTACAGTATAACTACCAGCATCTCCAGCTGTGACGTCTCTAACAGTCAGAGAGCAGTTAGACTGCAGACTCATTCTGGCTGCAGAAGGGTTCAGTTCAGTCTTAATCAAACCATCCTCAGCCACAGTAACAGCAGCGTTTCTTGTATCTTTTCCAGTATAAATCCATGTAGTAGATTTACAGTCAGGACCATCAGGTAACAGGTTCTCAAACGGCAGAATGACAGTTTCTCCAGATGGTTTGTACAGGTCAACGATGGTGAGGATGTTGTGGACTCCAAGCAGCAGAATGAACAGCAGTTGAATCCATCTGATCCCAGACATTCTGACCTCAACTTGATCTGTTTTGGTGTCTATTTGTCTCTGTCTGTCCGTCCGTCTATTTTTTTTGTGGTCTCTCTCTCTCTCTCTCTCTGCCCGTGTGTCTCAATAGTGTCTAGTACGAAAGGCAACCGAAACCAGGCAGAAGTTTAGTTAGTTCCTCATCTATTCTGGTGTGTGTTTCCTGTGAAAACAAGCATGTTGAAATGGCCTGACAAAAAGGACAGTATCTTGTATTTTAAAATAAAATTAGGCTACACCAGAGGGTTTAATGTCTCTGTATTATTTATAGAACTCTATAAGTGTGAACAACACCTAAACCCTATAACTGCTCCCCCTTCCATCTCCTCTGTGGGCAGCAATCAGCTGGTTGAAGCTGAAAACTGAAGTTCCCCTTGGGAAAAGACGGGTAGATATTAATTATGAGTATCTATGGTTTATATGGTCAGACTCACCATCCATTTATTCATTGGGGCGGCAGTGGCTTAGGGGTAGAGAAACTGTCATTAGAACACGGAGGGATCGCAGTTCGATCCCAGGCTCCCCCAGAGTTAGTGTGGAAGAGTCCTTGAGCAAGACTCTGAACCCCTAACTGCTCCTGATGAGCAGGTTGGTGTTAATTATCAAGACTCTGAACCCCTAACTGCTCCTGATGAGCAGGTTGGTGTTAATTATCAAGACTCTGAACCCCTAACTGATCCTGATGAGCAGGTTGGTGTTAATTATCAAGACTCTGAACCCCTAACTGCTCCTGATGAGCAGGTTGGTGTTAATTATCAAGACTCTGAACCCCTAACTGCTCCTGATGAGCAGGTTGGTGTTAATTATCAAGACTCTGAACCCCTAATTGATCCTGATGAGCAGGTTGGTGTTAATTATCAAGACTCTGAACCCCTAACTGCTCCTGATGAGCAGGTTGGTGTTAATTATCAAGACTCTGAACCCCTAACTGATCCTGATGAGCAGGTTGGTGTTAATTATCAAGACTCTGAACCCCTAACTGCTCCTGATGAGCAGGTTGGT
Source organism: Nannobrachium achirus (assembly GCF_963921795.1). Classification (NCBI taxonomy): domain Eukaryota; kingdom Metazoa; phylum Chordata; class Actinopteri; order Myctophiformes; family Myctophidae; genus Nannobrachium; species Nannobrachium achirus. Next base: position 2,361,546 of record NC_137813.1, on the reverse strand, counting down.
GTTAATTATCAAGACTCTGAACCCCTAACTGATCCTGATGAGCAGGTTGGTGTTAATTATCAAGACTCTGAACCCCTAACTGCTCCTGATGAGCAGGTTGGTGTTAATTATCAAGACTCTGAACCCCTAACTGCTCCTGATGAGCAGGTTGGTGTTAATTATCAAGACTCTGAACCCCTAACTGCTCCTGATGAGCAGTTGGTGTTAATTATCAAGACTCTGAACCCCTAACTGCTCCTGATGAGCAGGTTGGTGCCAAGCATGGTTTCCTCTGACATCGCTGTATGAATGTGTGTGTGAATGGGTGAATGTAATGAATGTGTGTGTGTGTGTGTGTGTGTGTGTGTGTGTGTGTGTGTGTGTGTGTGTGTGTGTGTGTGTGTGTGTGTGTGTGTGTGTGTGTGTGAATGGGTGAATGTAATGAATGTGAATGGGTGAATGTAATGAATGTGAATGGGTGAATGTAATGCACAATCTCTGTAAAGCGCCTTGGATAAAGGCGCTATATATAGTAAATGCACCATTTTAATCATTCTCTTTTTTATTTATTTCACTATTTTAATATCACTGACCTAGGATCTGATCCTTACAAACAGGCCTGGAATTTTGTCATTTTAGGGTCAAGGCCACTTGGTCTTGGAGTGCCAGGGCAGAAAGGCCATCAAATAAAACATGATTTTAGTCCTTTGAAAGATTAGGGATATGTTAGGGATGATAACCAAAGTCACTGGATTGGTTTAAAGATGGGGACTCGGAGGAGTTAAGATTTCAGAATCTCAACAAAAGACACTGGTGTCTACATGACAAGACAGAGACAGAGTACCATAAATACATATTATTATGCACAGGAGACAATACAAGTGCACACAAAGCAGAGTGAAAACATTTAAAATTGACTTTATATTATTCATCAATTGTTTTATTTACAGCGAATACAACGCATTGAGTCAGAGCCAGGTGTCTCTCTCGGGAGCATGTCGCTGTTACTACATCTTTTCGACAAAAATACGTATTTAATAATTAAGCATATAGTAAAGAATATTACAGATTGAATGATAGAAATGTGATACAGAGTCTTTCCTTATCAGCAACAAGTTGTGCCGAGGTCAGTTCACAAAGTCTGTGCCCTGCTATTCTATCCCTGAGCCCTGTATTTATGCATAAAATATAGTTGGTCTCAGACAGGAGGCAACTTCTGCACTTGTTGCTTGTTGCAGACCTGACTTCTGTGTTTCTCTGGAGGACAGTTTCTCAACATCCCTGCAACGTCTCAGAACAGGGAAGAACAGAGAAACAGACCACAAGTGCAGATTCAAGTGCAGATTAACAGCTACTTTCACAACCTTTGTCTCGTCAGCAGTTAAGAATCCAGACACAATTGCAGATAAACAACTTATTTCACAATTTTTGTGTCACAAACATTAAGCTATCAGACACATTCAGGTCTGCTTACAGTCACCCTTCCTGTCCATTCATCTGCAGTGTTGTAAGCTAAGCCTCTCTTTCTGACTTGAATCTCACACATGCCTTTCTACTAAATACCAGTAAGATTCCCTAATCGGGAGATAAGCGACCGTCAGGTCGCATACAACTTTAGAAGGCAATCGTAGCCAATCAGGAGGGAATATGAGGAAATGGGACAGTTCCATGTTGATGACATGACTGTAGAGATACTGTGTACCACTTTGTGTGATTTTAGGACAAATCTGTAGGAGCAGTGTCCAAAAATGTGTTTTGCTAGAATCAGCCTCATGGTGGTGCTAGAAGAGGGCCATGTGAGAAATGTGGTTGTGGTTTGGCAGCCAAGGAGTGTGTGTGCAAAGTTTGGCATGAATCGGGCAACGGTGGCGGAGATCAGAGTAAGGCAAATGTGTGATGTGACGGACAGACTGACTGACAGACTAACAGACAGACTGACAGACTGACAGCCGGTGGAGGTTTTGATAGTAACAACGTATACTTTTCCATGGTTCTGAGATGGCCTTCTCATTAAGTAGATTCAAGTACATGACAGCAAATGAGCACAGTGTATTTATCTTAAAGAGTACATAGGTTATTAATATATTCCTATTGTTTTTTTATTAGGACAGCACTTAAACACAACAGCAACACAACTATAAGGCTTTTAAAGGATATCAGAGATAATCAACAGAACCTTGTGGTTCCCATCTGGCCGCTTTACCACGGCCACTCTCTCTGCTGCTCCTATGGGTTTGCATAGGAAGGGAGCATGTCTGATAAAAATTAATATCAAATATCAAAATATTGAATCCAGCAAGCAGCAACTTAAAACACTGTCTGGGGAGAAAACAGACGAAATGACCCCATCATGTTTGAAAGTTTAAAATCACTTTGAAGGGATTTTTTCTATTGATTACTCACTCCATGGAGAATTAAATTTATGTTTTTATTTTATTTTGTCTCATTCCTAAACCGATAATGTGACCCTATGGCAGGGTTTCCCAAAGTGGGTGTCTTTGCACCCTAGGGTGCTGTGGTTCCAGTCCAGGGGTGACTCAGAATAATCTGATAATATTTGGAATTCATCAATATCACTTCACTATGCTTAGTAAATCTACGACCAACTCTTTCACCAAAAATAGCTGATCTACAAGCTCACAATGCGTCACAACCGCATTGTGAGCTTGTAGATCGTCTATTTTTGGTGAACCTTCCCCCCAGAATATGGATGCTGGGGTTCAAGTGGTTAAACGTCAAGTATAAAGTTATTTTCAGTCAGTTCTGATGGAAACTGATATTTCAAGGTGTCATAGTCTACTGTATCTCAGGTGGAAAGATGTGCATTGTTTATGTAGTAAGACGCGGAAGCGGGGATTGAACCCGGGACTCCCACTCGCCAGTCCAACGCACAACCAGTCGTGCTAATAGGGCTGAGCCCGATTAGCAGGGCTGTTGTCGCTGGTTCATGGCTGGTACTAACTGTGGGGGCTACATTTACATAGCATACAATATGATGTAAGATTCTAAAAGTTAACTGTGTAATTCGGGGGTGCCGTGGATGAAAAGGTTATTTACAGGGGTGACCTGAGACAAAGGAGTTTGAAAACCCCTGCCCTTAGCCTGGTGGGCCATCCCTCATCCTGCGTTCACTCATTCCTCCTTCCCACAGTATGAGGTCTGGAGTTCAGCAGATCAGGCAGCGAGTATGAGAAGTTGGCTGATCATTTTCTGATCGGGGCCAATCAGTGACTGCGTTTCAACTGCTGTCCGCACAACAAGTGAAAAGCTTCCCCTGATTGGTCCATGTGTAGACGGTGACGTAGATGCTTGCTGCAGCATTTTCAAAACAACAATGGCTGTATGCCCTCGCGATGCAACAAGTGTAACAGTTAACGCTGAAACAATAAAACAAGCAATAAGTGAAGTTATTTCAGAGTTGGAATCAATTACAACAATTAAAAAGGAACAGGAGTATGCGCTAGCGGAGTTCATCGGCCGAAAAGACGTGTTTGTTTGCTGTTCTTCCGAATGGCTGAGAGGTGTTTTGCTACGCTGATTGGTTAGAGGAGTCTGTCTGTCAAGGCAATCTGTCCCGCCCACTTTTCAAGCAGTGTATAGCCCAAAGTCCAGACTCATATTGTGGGAAGGAAGGAGTGAGTGAATGCACATGAGGCTGGCTGGCCAGGCTAGCCTGCCCTATGGTCCATAAAACAAGTCATTTAGGGAGTTGTAGGTCGCTAAATGATCTCGCTCCTACTGCATTTAGGGGTGAACTGTCCCTTTAAGAAGCAGTTCTGACGGCTGCGTAGGTCACCTCATCTTCATCAGCATCATGTGACCTGGCCCCGCCCACAGCAGCTCTCTTCTGATTGGTGTGGACGACAGACGCGTAGGTCACGCCTTCATCAGGATCGATCCGATTGGTGGACGGACCGGGTTGGCTCGCTGCTGCTGCTTCTGTACCGTGATTGGCTGAGGTCAGGGGAACGTCATGACGGGTGGGCGTGGTCTTCCTCTTGACGACCAGGCAGACCACCAGCACTGTTGCCATGACGACCACCACAACAACAACCACCAGGATGATGACATCACTCTGACCTGAGGAGAGGAGAGGAGAGGAGAGGAGAGGAGAGGAGAGGGGAGGGGAGGGGAGGAGAGGAGAGGAGAGGAGAGGAGAGGAGAGGAGAGGAGAGGGGAGGGGAGGGGAGGGGAGGGGAGGGGAGGGGAGGGGAGGGGAGGGGGAGGGGAGGAGAGGGGAGGGGAGGGGAGGGGAGGGGAGGAGGGGAGAGGAGAGGAGAGGAGAGGAGAGGAGAGGGGAGGGGAGGGGAGGGGAGGAGAGGAGAGGAGAGGAGAGGAGAGGGGAGGGGAGGGGAGGGGAGGGGAGGGGAGGGGGAGGGGAGGGGAGGGGAGGGGAGGGGAGGGGAGGGGAGGGGAGGGGAGGAGAGGAGAGGACTATTAACGCCACGCCCACTCAGCACATTTCTCAGCAACTTCCTGGTGCTTTGAAGGGTAAACCCTGCTAAAAGCCCATAGAGTTAACACAGAAATCACAAATTGAATGCAATTTCCGAATAGTAAAGTATAAAATACGGCTAGTATGATCAAGAACACAAGATAGTAAAAGGCACAAAGCGTTATAATTTACTTTAGCGTTCGAAATAATGATTTGTTGGCTTTAAGTCCAGCAATTTCTGTGTTAACTCTATGGGCTTTTAGCAGGGTTTACCCTTCAAAGCACCAGGGAGTTGCTGAGTGGGCGGCCCGTGAATAGAGTCCATTGTATTTACTTTTTATTCATGGGATACTACTTAGTAAGAGCATTTATTGTTGCATATATTTCTGACTTAATGTACGGTAATTTGTTTGAATAAAAAAACATTTGAAGCCAGATAATAGTCAAAATAATATTTAGATATTCTATTGGTTAGGTATTAGACAGGTTATGCAGTTGTTTATTGTATGTTGTATTTTCTGTTCTTGTCATGTTGTTGCTGTGATGTTTTTTATATGTGGGACTAAGTGTAACGCCCGGATTTCGAACCCGGGTCAAACATCTTAACCATCAGTCCAAAGGGATATCCCTATGGACTGGTGGAGATGCTAGACTGGTGAGGCCATCAGTTACAGTTTACAGTTTACAGTTTAGGCATTTAGCAGACACTTTTAATCCAAAGCGATTTACAATAAGCAGATTAAACATCACAATAATAAACAAGATAATATGTCAATACATCAACAGCAATATAACAAATGCAAATGAATATCTATCTAGAAAAACAATATAATCTGTAAAGAAAAAAAGGTTTCTAAAAAAACCTAAAAACAAATGCTAACTAGCTTCATGTATGGTCATACATGACCATCAGGCTGAGGCAGAGGAAGCCACAACAACGCTTCATACGGATGGAAATCATCCAGGCAGGCTTACATCAGATCATGTTCAACTGATTCACTGCTTGTACATGGATTGAATGTTGAATTAACATACACTGTCCTGTAAATAAACTAATACAGTACAATAAAGTAAAGTAAACCGAGCTGCTGAAATGTTTATACATTATCAAATTAATAACATACTTTTTACAACCCCATATTAGATATGGTGAAGGGACTAGCTCCAATCACTGCACTTGTATTTCTTTTATTGCATCAAAGCCCTACTATTTAACTTTTTTATGAATAAAATGTAATTTTGTTGAGTATTGTTCATACAATTTCACTTATACGATGGGGGTGTTTGCATTGGTCTTCCCGCTCTTCTATTGAGACATAGATCGTTTCATAGCTAGGTCATGTAGTGGTCAGCAAATAGCATTTGCACAGGGAACCTGGTTCAAATCTGAGGGTAGAAATTAAGAGGAACGTTACATACTGTAGTGCTGCTTTAATGTATTAGTCACCGTTATTGGATAGAGCATACATGGGCAACTGGCGGCCTGGGGGCCATATGCGGCCCCCATCTTCACTTAATGCGGGTTATGCGGCCCGCAGGTTAATTTCAGAATACTGATATATTATTGATTTTAGCTGTTACAATTCCAAACATGCAAACATGACACGCTTTACTTCAGTCTATATTAGTAGTTGAATGACTAGTATAGTATTAAAATGTCTTTTCTATGTCCAAAGTATTTGTATTTAAGTTCATTAAGTCAACATAAAACTAAATGTTACATTTCAGGATTCCAATTAAAACATAACAAAAAGATAATTCAGGATTCCAATTCAAAAGAAGCAAAAATGGAGGATCAATCTCAAAACGCGACATGCTGCAATGCGTTTTGAGCTTGTAGATCTACTATTTTTGCTTCTTTTGCATGAGATGAATGACAAAGTAGGATGTGGCAATGTGGCCCTCTGGAGTGAAGGTGGAAATATAGTGGCCCTCTCCATCATCAAAGTTGCCCACCCGTGGATTAGAGTGAAAGGGCTTGAAATGTTTCTTATGTTGGGCAGGTGGCACAAAGTGATCAGTTACAACTAACTGCCCTACCTGAGGAGGGGGCGGTGGTAGAATGAACAGCAGGTTGGGTGGAGTTGGAATCAGCAGGTTGGAGGATGGAGGAACCAGCTGGGTGGAAGGTGGAGGTAGAATCAGCAGGTTGGATGAGCAGGGTGGTCGTAGCGTGAGATGGTGGTGCAGTGGGAGGATCAGATGGAGGGATGGTCGGTTGGGTCGTCGTCTTCAAGGGTTGGAAGAAGTCTATGGATGTCTTCAGATCTCCCCTGACAGACACCTGACATGTGAACTTCTTGTTCTGGTCAGGTTTCCTGATTGTCAGATGTTTAAAACAAACACCCTTAACGGAGTCTATCAGGGTACTCTTCTCATCCAGCCAGCTTAGAGTTTTATAAGTACATCTTTCCTGGTAATGAAACAGAGTGCACTTCAATGTCTGTGCCGTCTCGTTTGCTCCGGTGATGTCGCTCACTTCTAGTACAAATAGATCAATAAATTGATTATCTCCATGTTGGTGTCCATTTGTTTTAAACTGTTTACCGGTATAAAATCCAGCATCTCCAGCTGTGACGTCTCTAACAGTCAGAGAGCAGTTAGACTGCAGACTCATTCTGTCTGCAGAAGGGTTCAGTTCAGTCTTAATCAAACCACGCTCAGCCACAATGACATCGTTCTCTGTATGTTTTCTGGTATAATGCCATGTAGTAGATTTACAACCAGGACCATCAGGTAACAGGTTGTTAAACGGCAGAATGACAGTCTCTCCAGATGGTTTGTACAGGTCAACCAGGCTGGCCAGGGTGAGGATGGTATCGACTCCAAACAGCAGAATGAACAGCAGTTGAATCCATCTGATCCCAGACATTCTGACCTCAACTTAATCTGTTTTGCTGTCTGTCTTTGTTTCTGTCTTTCTGTCTGTCTAAATTATTCTCTCTCACTCTCTCTCTCTCTCTCTCTCTCTCTCTCTCTCTCTCTGTGTGTTTCCAGTGAGACTGACTTTAAACCAGGCAGAAGTTGTGTGTTTAAAGTCATTTCCTCATTCATTAACATGACATTTTGTTGCATGTTTCCTGTGGAAACTTGCGGGTTGAAATGCTGCCTGCATGTAGAATAGACTTACTTCCCTTAAAGACAGAGATAAAGCAGCCAGCAAACCATAGTCATTTTGTATTTTAGAAAGAAACAGAAACGCCAGAGGGTCAATGTCTGTATTATTTATCTACACTGTAGAGCTATGTGTAGGCCTATCTATGGTTCATCTGGTCACCCTACATTTATTCACTCTTTTTTATTTCACTATTTAATTATGTGTTTTCTGTCTGTCTCACTGATCTAGGATCTGATCCTTACACAACATTATGTGCCCTGCATATACAAAGTGACACAATGTGACATAGCTCTGTTTACACAATGCGGTAACTCCTCCAAATATACATGTTCCCCTTTTCAACTTTTTATCTTATATTTTGACATTTGCTTTGTAAACGTAGGTTTTCTCATGCCAATAAAGCTCATTTGAATTGAATTGTGTAAATTCAGTTTGAGCAGCAGAATTCATCCACTTGATAAAATCAGAAATAGTTGTCTTCATAAATATAGATTCATGTGACACTATACAGTAGAACAGTCACCTGTTTTTAGAGCAAAGTGTTAATTATAATAATGTTAAAGCCAAGCTCTTCCAAAGTAAAGCAAAACACTATTCACCATTTAAACAACTATAATGGGTGTTGCATAAACAGCTTATCTCCATATAAGGGCATAAAAGGGTAAAGGGAGGGACACAGACAGACAGTCACCAAGACCGTGGATTGTGTAAGACTGGGGAAAAGGGGCGCCCACTGGCCTACTGGTCCAGTTGCATACCACTTGGGCAATGCCACATAGGCATGGATGCCTGGTGCGTCGCCGGTTCAATTCCCGATCCAGACAACCTTTGCCGCGCGTCACTCCCCATCTCCCCCCATTCCCTAACTGTCCTATCCAATATATAAAGGCATAAAAGCCCCAAAAACTATATCTTTAAAGAACCGGGGGGAAAAACTGAATATTCACAATATGACCATGAATCGCTCCTATTTGGAGCTGGGGTCAAGATTGACAGTTATGAAAAATAAGTTATTTTTGAGAGAGAGAAAAATGCAAACTAGGGGCAAAATAACCTTCTAGGCCGAAATTCTCCTTTAACATGAATCCAACACAAAGCAAATTGATTGTGCTGTAAAACAATTATGAAGCCATCTATGAAAACTCAATTGTACACAATATGTAGTGGGGGTCCCTGCTTCATCTCTCTCTCTCAGTGAAGGGACATTTATTTCGGGACCGTACCCATGTTCCCCAGGTTCTATGTTCCACTTTCTTACCACCTAAACCTAACCCTAACCCTAACCCTATAACCTCAGTAAAACTAATGCAGGTTAACCTGTGGGGAACATAGGGTGGACCCCTTTATTTCAATGTTCTTTTTTTTTATCAAATGAAATCCAAACCAGAAAATAGAAGTCGGCGAAAAATAGTACAAACATTTTTATTTATCAGTCACACACACAGAAAGAAAGAACACTTTTTTTTGTTTTCCCTTCTTTTTGCAAAATACATACACAAACACAAATATTTCCACTCTTCTCTTTGGATTTCCAATCTTTGAAAATATATATATTTATCAAAAAAAACAAAGCAGAATTGGCATTCTATTGTTAATAAAAATATACCGTTATTCTATGACTGGCAAACAAATGTACATCATCAGAATTGTTTGTTACGAATTAATATTGTTTGTTCAGGTCCCTTCAGTGATGCTGTGTAGAGACATTGATAGACGTGTAATAAACATGTAATGGACGTGTAATAAAAAGCAGCTTCATCAAGCATCATAATGTTCAAATCATTCCACATGGACTCAGTGAGGCTGACTTTAACCACATGAATCCTAGCAGCCTGACAGGCTTCATGCTGGGAAGAAACTGGGTCTCTTTCTTACTTCCTTCACAGGTTGTTATCAATGACACAATCAATGATCAATGGGGGAGTTCCAAATGACCCCTTATGGGAGTATAACTCTAGAGCATACATGGGCAACAGGCGGCCCGGGGGCCACATGCGGCCCCCGCCTTCACTTCATGCGGCCCGCAGGTTAATACCGGAATACTGATATATTATTGATTTCAGCTGTTACAATTCATAACATGACCTGCTTTAATTCCGTCTAATGACTAGTAATAGTAGTATTAAAATGTATTTTTTGTATGTCCAATGTATTTGTATTTAGGTTCATAAAGTCAACATGAGTATATAACTAAATGCATTTGAAATTAAATATAATAATTAAATAAAAATGTTACATTTCAGGATTCCAATTCAAAAAACAACAAAAAATAATTCAGGATTCCAATTCAAAGGAAGCAAAAATAGCCGATCTACAAGCTCAAAACGCATCGCAGTATGCGACACTAGATTGACTAGAATGACAAAGTAGGACGTAGCAATATGCAATGTGGCCCTCTAGAGTGAAGGTGGAAATATAGTGGCCCTCTCCATCATCAAAGTTGCCCATCCCTGCTCTAGAAGGTTATGGGGGTCCTTGAAATTATAAATAGAACAGAGCCTTCATTAGTATCACTGGTAAGACCTGTGAAGGAAGAGGCCCAATTTATTTGACAGAAAATAGCAGATGTGTTTTTAGTGTGCATTAAATCATGAGGGGGACCTGGCACAGAGCCCTGGGGTTCTCCATCCAACCACAGCATGCACAGGGTTGAAGGGGTTAAAGATAGAGCTTTTCTTTACTGTGGTTTGAGAAACATTTTGTGTCGTTTAGTCAAAGAAATAGTATTTTGAATGTGGTTTAATAAAGGATGTTTCACTGTGTCAGTTCATTATGTCTACTGGAGATTAACAAAACAAGACTAAATATGATTTTAAATAAATTAAACAGATTACATTTCCATAACAGAAACCCACGATGTAACGCACAAATGATACACAATGCAACACAACGCTACACAATGTTATGGTAAAATGATACACAATGCTATCTCCTCATGTAGTGCATTCAAAACATTCATTAATCAGTTATTCATTATTAATTAAGTATTAATGCATGTCATTAACATATCATTATGATGTCATTAACCTCTTTACAGGCCAACTTTCTCTAACGTGTGAGCTTGTAGATCTAGAGCTTGTAGATCTAGGCTACTTTTGGCCATCGGTCGTAAGGCAAAGTTTAGGCAGGGTTTAAATGGTTAAAGGACAACATTGTATGTAACATTGGGTTCATATATTACATTGTAATTAGGAAAAAGAAAAGATGAGTTATAATGCTTTCTATAATTTTAGCATTTTTAACGATTTCAGTGGGTGTTACTGTAAATAGTAATAAAGAAATCAACGGCTTATTGTGTCTAAAAACACATATTTAGCCACTTTTACGCATGGCCCCACAGACTGAAATCAAAATCACTAAAACAATAGAAAGCAGTAAATGAAAACATTTTAACACTCATCTTTTCTTTTCTCTAATTACAATCTCAAATATGAAGCCTTGTTGTAATAAAACGAAGTTGTCCTTTAATGAACGTTTGCACTTTGCTTTGCTTTCTCACCCCCAAAACCGTACTTTATTTATATCAGCCACTAATTACCTTTTAAAAACAACCACCTATTATTATTATTATTAGCTTGTATAACTTTAATTTTTTATAATTTTTACATAATTTAAAAAAATCCTTCACTGTATTTAACAGCAGTAACTTGTATTTCCATTTCAAGTGTAACAATAAACTTTGGTAAAGTTCACAACATGTAACTTCAAATTCATCTCTCTTTCTACTGTTCTGCTGACCTGCCAATAAGACCTCTGCTGATTGGCTACCTGGTGCACCAGCTATCATACTAAACAACTAAATCGACCAATAGGAGAGGAGCTCTGTACCGTACCGGCTCATTCATTAAATAAATATCTGTGCTCTGAAGGACAGAGTTGACCTGGTTTTTAGGGGTGTAACGATACAGTCATCACATCGATGACGTGTTGATTTTGACAGCATTTTTTATTTAGTTTTAGTCTCATTTTAGTCGTCTGAAATGTTTGTTTTAGTCTAGTTTTAGTTTTTAGTTTTACTAAAATCTATTTTGTTGGTGCCTTGATGGCGTCGTAATGCCTGATTTTACACTTGGTTGCATGCTGAAAATAGCACATCTATAACCTTTTTGTTTGTGAGCTTGTAGATCTGCTACTTTCAGACAAGCATTTCTCGTCATAGTTTCATAGACAAAATCAACACTGTATCGATGCGTGGGTTTATAGATCCAACGATCTAAACATGGATCTGCAAAACAGCAGCAACTACTTCTGGTGTGGCTTGAAACCGTTAGGCCTGTGACAGTTTTAATAATCTAATCTCTGTTATTGTTGCTTAAATCGTTGTGATCTCCATGTTCGTTTCCATGTAGAAAATATGTTAAATATAAAAATAGCAGAAATAACAGATCTACAAGCTTACAACACATGAATCATTGCATTCACTCACTTAATATCCATAATAATAATAACTTATTTCCCTTAGAAGATAAACCCTCCACAGCCGTACATATTTCACACGTTTGACTAACTGGCTACCCTGTTGTTTTTAGAAATGAACGAGGATCGTCCGTGTGTTGTGTCATCAACCCGCATCGCTGTGAAAACCTACCGTTACTCCTCTAATATGGAGCCTCATGGTGCGTTCTAACAGCGGGAGACGGTCGGACGTATTTTCCAGAAGTGCGTTATTTGTCAACGGGACCCGGCAACTACTGGCGATAGCCGGCCATGAGGCGATGGTGGAAAACATCGCCTAAAAACATGAAAATAATGTAACTTTTGGACAACATCGCCCAGAGTCGCCGGCTGTCGCCTGCTGTTAAAAGGGGTAACAGATAATGGACATAAATAACAGTAATAGTTTATAGATTTAGACAGTAAGTGAGCGTTGGCCTGTAGACCTGTGGTGTGGAGGGTTTCAGTACATGGTAGCAGAGATCCAGGTGGTTGGAGAAGGAGAACATCATTTCAGGATGGACCATTTGATCTGCTCCTTGGCTGAATGCAACACCTGAACAATGGAGAGAAGAGAAGAGAAGAGAAGAGAAGAGGAGAGGAGAGGAGAGGAGAGGAGAGGAGAGGAGAGGAGAGGAGAGGAGAGAAGAGAAGAGAAACATCAGTCCTTTCAGTGTGTCTCTCTTGTCCTGTCTGAGCTCTGCAGTGTGACATCTGGACATATGCCTGAGATCTACTGTACCTGCATGTGTGTCTGTCTGGACATGTGAACTGATAGGAGAAGTTCTCAAAAAAGACTTAATCTTTCGGTTACACTCCCTATGAAGGCTTGAGTTCATGGAGACAGTTTTTGTCACAGTCCTGAGATGAAGATTTGATGACCAGGGCAGCGGTCAGTAGAGACTCACTCCAACCGGATAATATGTTTTGTTTGTATTTTGTTTATTTTTGTGAACTACTCCTTTAAAGTAGGATAAGTGATATTTTTGGTTAAAAGAAACTTGAATTGAATGGTTAAAAGAACTTGAATGCTGCATTCAAGTTCAGGAGAGTTTCTTGAATGCTGCCTTCAGGTATGGCATGGAAAGAGGACATTTGTATTTCTTTCACCATAGTAAAAACTGTATGCCCTGATGAAGACCCTGCGAGGTCAAAACATGTCAGCTTTTAACATTTTGAAATGAATTAAAGTACCCCGTTTCCACGTCCGTCCTTCTCCTTTAACTGTTTGAGTGCAAGAATCTCTCCTCTCTTTCTCATTGTAAAAACAGCATTCATGGTCTGGAGGGGGCACTTTTTTACAGACCTGTAAAAGGGCAGGGGCTCAAGCCCCATTTGATGTCTATGTGTGCACGTGCCTGTACAGTAACTGGGGGTCCTGAAATTAGATCTTGAGAATCCCTGGATTGATAAAGATCTAAAACCAACCCTCCATGTTGGAGCTGGAACTACAGAAAGGCAATACCGTGTTCGTCCCAGCAGATGGCACATGGACCTCACTTAATTGGAACAACAGACCTGAACTCTATGGGGCTTTTTAAGCCGTGACATCATTTTGTAGGCAGAGGAGAATCTGCCCCCAGAGCATTTTCTGTCCCTCGCTATTCAAAAAACAACGACTAAAAAATAACGACTAAAGTATCATTCTAACACTTTCCTTTCAACAACAAAGAGAAGAAAAATGTGTAAATAGTAAAAATAGTAAAAAGATTCACGGAAACTGGGGGCAGAAATTCTCCTCTGCCTACAAAATGATGTCATACTTAACAGCCCCATAGAACCTGTGTGCATGTGTGTGAGAGAGTGTGTGTGTGCGTGTGTGTGCGTGCGTGTGTGCGTGGGTGTGTGTGTGCGTGCGTGGGTGTGTGTGTGCGTGCGTGCGTGCAGACAGAACTCACATTAGTAGTCAAAGCCAGTTTGTCAGTAATGTGCTGTTAGGATTAAACACAACATCAGTTAGAGAAGCGCACACACACACACACACACACACACACACACACACACACACACACACACACACACACACACACACACACACACACACACACACACACACACACACACACACACACACACACACACACACACACACACAGATGTTATCCAGTCATGCAGTAGGGCAGTTAGCAGGGACGTGCTGGGCCCCTGATTCAGCCCAGGAAAAAGAGTTGTAGAGGCCCTCATTGCTGCTGCTGCTGCTACTCAAAGATTTGCCATTTCAGATCATGACAATTGACAAGCCAGTGGGCCAATTACATGAGTTATATTTCGTCGTTGTCGGGTGGAAACCTTGTATGTCCAAAACCGTTTGTTTTGTATTTATCATTTTAAAAATGATTTAAACTAGTGAAAACAGCCGATCTGCTGTTTTCACTACTTTTGTGCAAACAGTTTAATTTTTACTTTTGTGCAAACAGTTTAATTTTTATTCCTAATGGCCGGCCTGGACCAGCCGGGAATGAACCGGCCGTTCAGGAGTTTTTCCCAAGGGCCAGCACGTCCCTGGCAGTTAGGTGTGAATGCAAACAGGGTTAATTTCACCACCTAAGGCCATGGCTACACGGAGCTGGATTTTTCATATATCCCGGTTTTTCAGATATCCATATAGAAAAATATCTAGGTCCACACGACAAAGATATCTAGGTCTAACAAGCACGCACACAGTAAAGTCTTCAGAGATATCCGGGTTCCCTGTCTACACGGATCCAGTGAATCGGATATTTTTTAATCTCTCCACTTATTTATCCGGATTCAAAAATATCCAGTTTCGTGTGGCTGCAAGCCCCAACAGCACCAAAAGATTTCTAGATTCAGAAATATCCAGCTTCATGTCGCCAGCACCTCAAACTGTGACAGAAAATGTTCTGCGACTACAATTTACACAGCAGGCATTTATCAGTCTTTATCCTGAGTGACTTCAGTAAGCAAGTTTGACGATCCAATGGAGTTAGGAGTGTGTGTGTGTGTGTGTGTGTGTGTGTGTTGTGTGTGTGTGTGTGTGTGTGTGTGTGTGTGTGTGTGTGTGTGTGTGTCACCTGTGCTACACTCTGTTCAGATAGTGGGTTCTCGTCCGCCTGTAAAAAAAAAAAGAGATTCAACATGTTACAATGATGTACAAACACACACACACACACACACACACACACACACACACACACACACACACACACACACACACACACACACACACACACACACACACACACACACACACACACACACACACACACACACACACACACACAATGGGTTCAAAACATTAAATAGTTTAGTGAGGGTTAATGAGCACGCCGTCACTCCATGCGTTGTCTGTATGTCTGTCTGTCCCTTCTTTCTCTCAAGAAACTTTAAGTCATTGTTTTGCTCAGACACACTAACATTATGACATTACAGGCCTGGTAGTGACCTATAATAGACACACTAACATTATGACATTACAGGCCTGGTAGTGACCTATAATACTTTAAGTCATTGTTTTGCTCAGACACACTAACATTATGACATTACAGGCCTGGTAGTGACCTATAATACTTTAAGTCATTGTTTTGCTCAGACACACTAACATTATGACATTACAGGCCTGGTAGTGACCTATAATACTTTAAGTCATTGTTTTGCTCAGACACACTAACATTATGACATTACAGGCCTGGTAGTGACCTATAATACTTTAAGTCATTGTTTTGCTCAGACACACTAACATTATGACATCACAGGCCTGGTAGTGACCTATAATACTTTAAGTCATTGTTTTGCTCAGACACACTAACATTATGACATTACAGGCCTGGTAGTGACCTATAATAGTAGACACACTAACATTATGACATTACAGGCCTGGTAGTGACCTATAATAGACACACTAACATTATGACATTACAGGCCTGGTAGTGACCTATAATAGACACACTAACATTATGACATTACAGGCCTGGTAGTGACCTATAATAGACACACTAACATTATGACATTACAGGCCTGGTAGTGACCTATAATAGACACACTAACATTATGACATTACAGGCCTGGTAGTGACCTATAATAACATTATGACATTACAGGCCTGGTAGTGACCTATAATAGACACACTAACATTATGACATTACAGGCCTGGTAGTGACCTATAATACTTTAAGTCATTGTTTTGCTCAGACACACTAACATTATGACATTACAGGCCTGGTAGTGACCTATAATAGACACACTAACATTATGACATTACAGGCCTGGTAGTGACCTATAATAACACCAGTAAGACTCCCTAATCGGGAGATAAGCGACCGTTGGTCGCTTATCTCCATAAATAGGCCAAAAAGTAGTTTGTGCAAAATCGTCCTGATGGTGGCGCTAGATGGGACAGATGCGTTGTGATTCCATGACTGTAGAGATACTGTGTACTGGTGTGCATGATTTTAGGGCAAAATCTGTAGGAGCAGGGTGACTGTAGAGATACTGTGTAGTGGTTTGTGTGATTTTAGGGCAAATTCTGTAGGAGCAGTGTCCAAAAATGTGTTTTTTAAAAATCAGCCAGATGGTGGCGCTAGATGGGACAGATGCATTTTGATGACATGACTGTGTAGTTATGAACAATAGCTAATGTATACAATTGAAAGTGAAAGAGATGACCTTTTTAACATTCCAGCATTTACAAAAGCAGTTTCTGTTAGCTAAAGGGTGGGCATCTGTATTTATGGTTGCTAATATGTGGCTATTGTTCTGAGGTTTCAGCAATGATCACCTGACACTCCAGAGTTTCAGCGTGTATAGTTACACTTGTATTAGGCAGGCCTACTTTCAGCAATTTAACTCAAGACAATGAACTCAGTGAAGTTTGTTTTATTGAATGGAGACATGTACAAAAATGGCATGTAAAAAAAAAAAGGAGACTCAATTCTTAATAATGCAACATAGATTTGTTTCTTTAAAAATAGTTGCAAAAAAGAAAACGAAAATGTCTAGCCCAATAAAGAAAATTGAGTCTTCAAATCTTGTGTGTTGTCTTCATTGAGTTTGGGAGAAATGCCAATACTAGCATGCAAGATGCAAGCTCTCCTGCTAAAAGTAGACACACCCACAGGCAGATCTTGATAGTGGACCCAGGTCTGTTTATTTAAGCATGGAGGCTCATCCTTCCTGGACTCCCTGGTGTGAAGGGGTGTGTGTGTGTGTGTGTGTGTGTGTGTGTGTGTGTGTGTGTGTGTGTGTGTGTGTGTGTGTGTGTGTGTGTGTGTGTGTGTGTGTGTGTGTGTGTGTGAGAGAGAGAGGACAGTGGCAACATTCCTTGCCACTTGGCAGGTCACACATTATGTTTGAGAGAGAGAGAGAGTGTGTGTGTGTGTGTGTGTGTGTGTGTGTGTGTGTGTGTGTGTGTGTGTGTGTGTGTGTGTGTGTGTGTGTGTGTGTGTGTGTGTGTGTGTGACACAGAGAGAGCAGCCCCGTTGGGGTGGTCATTTGGTAATTTTTGCACATTTGGTAATTTTTTACACCTGGGGGTCCCCCAGGGACCTGGGGGTCCCCGAAACTCCGGGGGTCCTTGGAGGTTGTAGTTTGGCAGGCAAGGAGTGTGTGTGCAAAATCTGGCATGGATCGGGGCAACGGTTGCAGAGATATGAGCAGGGCAAAAGTGTGACGTGTGACGTGTGACAGAGGGAGTGACGGAGGGAGTGACGGAGGGACAGCCGGTGGAGGTTTGGATAGTGTGCAAGTAACTGCGACCTACGGTCGCAATTATGACATTACAGGCCTGGTAGTGACCTATAATAGACACACTAACATTATGACATTACAGGCCTGGTAGTGACCTATAATAACATTATGACATTACAGGCCTGGTAGTGACCTATAATACTTTAAGTCATTGTTTTGCTCAGACACACTAACATTATGACATTACAGGCCTGGTAGTGACCTATAATAGACACACTAACATTATGACATTACAGGCCTGGTAGTGACCTATAATAACATTATGACATTACAGGCCTGGTAGTGACCTATAATAGACACACTAACATTATGACATTACAGGCCTGGTAGTGACCTATAATAACATTATGACATTACAGGCCTGGTAGTGACCTATAATAGACACACTAACATTATGACATTACAGGCCTGGTAGTGACCTATAATAACATTATGACATTACAGGCCTGGTAGTGACCTATAATACTTTAAGTCATTGTTTTGCTCAGACACACTAACATTATGACATTACAGGCCTGGTAGTGACCTATAATACTTTAAGTCATTGTTTTGCTCAGACACACTAACATTATGACATTACAGGCCTGGTAGTGACCTATAATACTTTAAGTCATTGTTTTGCTCAGACACACTAACATTATGACATTACAGGCCTGGTAGTGACCTATAATAGTAGACACACTAACATTATGACATTACAGGCCTGGTAGTGACCTATAATAGTAGACACACTAACATTATGACATTACAGGCCTGGTAGTGACCTATAATAGTTAGGCTCAGACACACTAACATTATGACATTACAGGCCTGGTAGTGACCTATAATAGTTAGGCTCAGACACACTAACATTATGACATTACAGGCCTGGTAGTGACCTATAATAGACACACTAACATTATGACATTACAGGCCTGGTAGTGACCTATAATAACATTATGACATTACAGGCCTGGTAGTGACCTATAATACTTTAAGTCATTGTTTTGCTCAGACACACTAACATTATGACATTACAGGCCTGGTAGTGACCTATAATACTTTAAGTCATTGTTTTGCTCAGACACACTAACATTATGACATTACAGGCCTGGTAGTGACCTATAATAGTAGACACACTAACATTATGACATTACAGGCCTGGTAGTGACCTATAATAGTAGACACACTAACATTATGACATTACAGGCCTGGTAGTGACCTATAATAGTTAGGCTCAGACACACTAACATTATGACATTACAGGCCTGGTAGTGACCTATAATAGTTAGGCTCAGACACACTAACATTATGACATTACAGGCCTGGTAGTGACCTATAATAGTTAGGCTCAGACACACTAACATTATGACATTACAGGCCTGGTAGTGACCTATAATAGTTAGGCTCAGACACACTAACATTATGACATTACAGGCCTGGTAGTGACCTATAATAGACACACTAACATTATGACATTACAGGCCTGGTAGTGACCTATAATAACATTATGACATTACAGGCCTGGTAGTGACCTATAATAGACACACTAACATTATGACATTACAGGCCTGGTAGTGACCTATAATAACATTATGACATTACAGGCCTGGTAGTGACCTATAATACTTTAAGTCATTGTTTTGCTCAGACACACTAACATTATGACATTACAGGCCTGGTAGTGACCTATAATACTTTAAGTCATTGTTTTGCTCAGACACACTAACATTATGACATTACAGGCCTGGTAGTGACCTATAATACTTTAAGTCATTGTTTTGCTCAGACACACTAACATTATGACATTACAGGCCTGGTAGTGACCTATAATAGTAGACACACTAACATTATGACATTACAGGCCTGGTAGTGACCTATAATAGTAGACACACTAACATTATGACATTACAGGCCTGGTAGTGACCTATAATAGTAGACACACTAACATTATGACATTACAGGCCTGGTAGTGACCTATAATAGTAGACACACTAACATTATGACATTACAGGCCTGGTAGTGACCTATAATAGTAGACACACTAACATTATGACATTACAGGCCTGGTAGTGACCTATAATAGTTAGCTCAGACACACTAACATTATGACATTACAGGCCTGGTAGTGACCTATAATAGTTAGGCTCAGACACACTAACATTATGACATTACAGGCCTGGTAGTGACCTATAATAGTTAGGCTCAGACACACTAACATTATGACATTACAGGCCTGGTAGTGACCTATAATAGTTAGGCTCAGACACACTAACATTATGACATTACAGGCCTGGTAGTGACCTATAATAGTTAGGCTCAGACACACTAACATTATGACATTACAGGCCTGGTAGTGACCTATAATAGTTAGGCTCAGACACACTAACATTATGACATTACAGGCCTGGTAGTGACCTATAATAGTTAGGCTCAGACACACTAACATTATGACATTACAGGCCTGGTAGTGACCTATAATAGTTAGGCTCAGACACACTAACATTATGACATTACAGGCCTGGTAGTGACCTATAATAGTTAGGCTCAGACACACTAACATTATGACATTACAGGCCTGGTAGTGACCTATAATAGTTAGGCTCAGACACACTAACATTATGACATTACAGGCCTGGTAGTGACCTATAATAGTTAGGCTCAGACACACTAACATTATGACATTACAGGCCTGGTAGTGACCTATAATAGTTAGGCTCAGACACACTAACATTATGACATTACAGGCCTGGTAGTGACCTATAATAGTTAGGCTCAGACACACTAACATTATGACATTATAGGCCTGGTAGTGACCTATAATAGTTAGGCTCAGACACACTAACATTATGACATTACAGGCCTGGTAGTGACCTATAATAGTTAGGCTCAGACACACTAACATTATGACATTATAGGCCTGGTAGTGACCTATAATAGTTAGGCTCAGACACACTAACATTATGACATTATAGGCCTGGTAGTGACCTATAATAGTTAGGCAGAGAGAGAGAGAGAGAGAGAGAGAGAGAGACAGAGAGAGAGAGAGAGAGAGAGAGCTGAAACTTTAAATCATTGTTTTGCTCAGACACACTAACATTATGACATTACAGGCCTGGTAGTGACCTATAATAGTTAGGCAAGAAACTGATAAGAATTGGAGAAACTAGCAGTTGATTTATTGAGAATCAACCTCAAGTTGGTCCACAGGCACAATCCCTCCATTTTTAAAGATGGCTCCATAGACATAGAAAGGGGGAGTGTTTTCGGCTGGTGTTTCAGTCCGAGTGTATCAAAGGGTGCGTTCGGAAATGCACACCGGTTCTGGTTAGGGTTAGGGTTAGGTTTAGGCATAGTTTTACTGAGGTTAGGGTTAGGATTAGGGTTAGGTTTAGGCACTCACTACACTGAGCACACACCCGGTGTGCATTTCCGAACGCACCCTTTGATACACTCGGACTGAAACACCAGCTGAAAACACTCTCCCCATAGAAAGGTAGACACGCCTCCTCCACCTCTGGGGCGTTGGTAAAAGATGACTGGCAAGCTTCCTGAATTCACAGAATGGGAATGGAATGGGTAGGCCCACAGATATAAAGAATTAGATGCCTCGTTCGCCTCTGCAGTTAATTGGAGCGATGTGCAAAAGTTCTAGTCCGGACTTCCTGAAAAAACCAAGGGAACGCTGTCAGTCAAAGTGACTACTGGCCAATCACAGCGTGTCTTTTCCGTGACGTATCCAAGGACCACAATTCAATTCAAGAGAGCCAGTTCCGATGTTGCGCTGCTCAGCTGTTCTTATAGGCTGCATACGTAAAGACCAGCCCCCACCTGCCTCTGATTGGCTTACCGACTTCCGTATGTGTGACGCACGCGGAAGCAATGAACACGGAAGCGACGAAGATTCCCTTAGTTGCTCGATGCATTTAGCGCCCCCTAGCCGAAGGAGGCGTCTAGCTTTATATGTCTGTGGGTAGGCCAATCAGATGCTCCCTCTTTCCCACTGCAGGGGGCAGCAGAGTGCCTTCCTTCCGCCAGTCCTGTTTTACCAACTGCATGGGCAGAGGAGGAGGTATCCAGCTTTATATATCTGTGTTTTCCTCATGGCAGAGGAGGTATCCAGCTTTATATATCTGTGTCTTCCTCATGGCAGAGGAGGTATCCAGCTTTATATATCTGTGTTTTCCTCATGGCAGAGGAGGTATCCAGCTTTATATATCTGTGTTTTCCTCATGGCAGAGGAGGTATCCAGCTTTATATATCTGTGTTTTCCTCATGGCAGAGGAGGTATCCAGCTTTATATATCTGTGTTTTCCTCATGGCAGAGGAGGTATCCAGCTTTATATATCTGTGTTTTCCTCATGGCAGAGGAGGTATCCAGCTTTATATATCTGTGTTTTCCTCATGGCAGAGGAGGTATCCAGCTTTATATATCTGTGTTTTCCTCATGGCAGAGGAGGTATCCAGCTTTATATATCTGTGTTTTCCTCATGGCAGAGGAGGTATCCAGCTTTATATATCTGTGTTTTCCTCATGGCAGAGGAGGTATCCAGCTTTATATATCTGTGTTTTCCTCATGGCAGAGGAGGTATCCAGCTTTATATATCTGTGTTTTCCTCATGGCAGAGGAGGTATCCAGCTTTATATATCTGTGTTTTCCTCATGGCAGAGGAGGTATCCAGCTTTATATATCTGTGTTTTCCTCATGGCAGAGGAGGTATCCAGCTTTATATATCTGTGTTTTCCTCATGGCAGAGGAGGTATCCAGCTTTATATATCTGTGTTTTCCTCATGGCAGAGGAGGTATCCAGCTTTATATATCTGTGTTTTCCTCATGGCAGAGGAGGTATCCAGCTTTATATATCTGTGTTTTCCTCATGGCAGAGGAGGTATCCAGCTTTATATATCTGTGTTTTCCTCATGGCAGAGGAGGTATCCAGCTTTATATATCTGTGTTTTCCTCATGGCAGAGGAGGTATCCAGCTTTATATATCTGTGTTTTCCTCATGGCAGAGGAGGTATCCAGCTTTATATATCTGTGTTTTCCTCATGGCAGAGGAGGTATCCAGCTTTATATATCTGTGTTTTCCTCATGGCAGAGGAGGTATCCAGCTTTATATATCTGTGTTTTCCTCATGGCAGAGGAGGTATCCAGCTTTATATATCTGTGTTTTCCTCATGGCAGAGGAGGTATCCAGCTTTATATATCTGTGTTTTCCTCATGGCAGAGGAGGTATCCAGCTTTATATATCTGTGTTTTCCTCATGGCAGAGG
>NC_137813.1:2214617-2338421 GCF_963921795.1 Nannobrachium achirus | reverse complement strand
AAGTGAAATGTGAAGGAAAGGAAAGAAGGCAACGCCACTGGTCACCCCCGGGTGGCGCTGTACCAGACTGTGGGCGTGGTCTGTGTGCAGGTAGCCATGAGGGTTTACAACTGCTCAGCCAGGTCAACTGGCCAACAGGTCAACTGTCTTATAAATAAATATTTAAAATTAAATGATATCGAAGGAATAAAGTGCGTGTGCATGTGTGTGTGTGTGTGTGTGTACCTCATTCTCCTGAGGACTGCCAACCACATAGAAGAACAGGTCTATGCTGCTCTTATACACTATGGTCATCCCTTCTAGGAACGCTATCTCATCTGGAGAGAGAGAGAGAGAGAGAGAGAGAGAGAGAGAGAGAGAGAGAGAGAGAGAGAGAGAGAGAGAGAGAGAGAGAGAGTGAGACACAGACAGATGATGCAGTATGATCACTCAAATCCCTGCTTACATACTGTACATACTGTATATGTTATGAGTTTTTGTGGTTTTGTAAGCCATTCTTTTGTTGTTGTTGCAATGTGACCTTTCTATCATTTTAATTATACTAATTCTTAGTTTTTATTGTTTTATTGAACTGAGAGATAGAAGTGGAGAGAAGGGTTAAATAGATACACACATGGATTAAAGCGATATATAATATTGAACCATTATGTTATGCTTTAACTATTAAAACATGTAAATGCTAGTCTTTGAATATTTTTGACCCGATTCTATAAATGTCTTCGAAATCCTTCTTCTAAATCAGTGGGTCTCAAACTTTTTCACGTCAAGGACCCCCCAAAATGTCATGAATTTGGCTGCAGACCCCCCATCTCAAAATATGTTGTTCCAGGGACCCCCCCAGAAGCAGAGATTTCAGTTACAAAAGTTTGCTTTGAAAAATATAAATTCAAAGATTTTCAAAGACTTTCACGATTACAAAAAAAGCAGATCTACAAGCTGGCAGCGCAGCACCGAGTGCCACACTGTGAGCTTGTCTATGGTGAGACACACAGTGCCACGCTGTGAGCTTGTCTATGGTGAGACACACAGTGCCACGCTGTGAGCTTGTCTATGGTGAGCCACACAGTCAGCCAGTTGAAGACATTGTAGATTTGAAGCTTTGACCATAAAGGCTGATTCTATAAACGTCTAAATCCTTAACCGTTTTCTGAAAAAACATGTTTCTATGTCAGTGGTTCTCAGACGAGGACCCCCAGAATGATATGTATTTGACCGCGGGCATAAAAGACGAGAACATGAGAAGGAAAGGAGGAAAACGTGAGAAGGAGAAGAATAGATAAGAAATGTAAAGACACCATGTAAGGAGAGAGAGAGGGAGGGAAACAGTGAGATGCGTGTATCAAAACAACATCCCACTTCCAGCAGTGGAAGCTTGTGATTGGCTGAACCGGAGGTAGGGAGCGCTCCGGTGTGTTCGCCTGGACCGCGCGGAGGTGACGAGAGCTCACTGGTGTATAGAAGGTTATAGGTAATATAATAGGCCTACATGCGATGTTTCATAACATATAACACAAGAAATAATCATAACACATTATAAACATTCTATATTTATAAGGTCAAGTATTCTACTTAATAGTTGGGACTTACAAGAACCATTATCATAGTTATAATAGACCTACATTTACAGTAGTTTAGGCATTTTGGTTTGATAAGGTTGTGGGCAGAACAATTTGTCCTTGTTATTTGACTATTTTTTACTTTAATTATAATTAAAGACACTTCATAGTGAATTAGTGATTGTAATAAATAGCCTATGTCATGATTGTTGTTATAGCTAGATCAGATTGTGTTTATAATCTAACGCCGGTGCGCCTCCGTCATCTCCACCAAAAACAAGCGCTCCGCCCTTGTTCCATTGTTGGAACCGGGATGTTGTTTTGATACACGCCAGTGAGACAGAGAGAGCGACAGACAGACAGACGGACAGGAGAGAGCGACAGAGAGAGCGACAGACAGACAGACGGACAGGAGAGAGAGAGGAAATGGGAGAAAGGGAATCCGGGCGAGGGAGAAAAGCAGGAATGCAGGAGGTGTAAAAGGAGGAGAGTTAACAAAAAGGAGGATTCCTCCAGTGAGCCTATCACCTTACGGCTCAGACGTCATTGGACGAGAGTCCTTTCACTCCAGAAAACTGATTGAAATTAAACTTAACGATGTCATTTAATCCTCCTTTGTTTACTCACAGCCTTTTGATGATGAGTTCATAGTTTAGTTTGTTTTTTATCCGTTATTTAATATTCATTATGGCGGTGAGGATGTGTGCAGCGTTAAAACATGTCCCCAGGGTGTGGACATTGTTCTACTGTGATGTGTATAATAGTGAGTGATACACTAGACCTGTGTGAGCTGCTGGCTGCTGTAGTGTGATACTATATGCTGTTACATACTGAGAGGAGATAATAATGATACTATATGATGTTATGGCTTACATACTGACAGGAGATAATAGTGATACTATGATGTTATGGCTTACATACCAGGGCATTAACAACGTGTGATTTTTGCAAGTTGACTCGACTCAGTAAAACGTTGAGTTGAAGTGGGGTCCCAGATGATTAACTTAATGTGAAACATTGTTTTCTCACTCAACAGTAAACAAACCAACATAAAGTTTAAGTGTATAGAGGGTATCTGCACATTTGTCACAAGTGACAATTTAAGGACGTTAATTAAGCGGCGGGGGAAAGTGTTATAGGAGGACGATATGGACCAGAACGTCATCATTTATTCGTATTTATTGTCTGATCCGTTTCCATTCACAAATGCGCATTCAGTTTATTCGATAAAGCCTCAAAATCCACCTCCTCCAAGCGGATAAAAGTTTTTGCGGATAATGAAAGTTTATTCCAATTTTGAAGTGTTTCCATAAAAAGATTTATTCGCAAAACTCTTAATGCGCATTAAGAGGCTTTATGGAAACTCAGCTCATTACACTAAAACCTAAAGACTTCCTAAATAGTAATTTATACAGCGCTTTTATCCAAGGTGCTTTACATAGACTGCATTACATTCACCCATTCACACTAAAGCCCTTTGCACACAGGCGCGTTTAACCGCACGGATAAAACGGACAATATAATATTTTGAAAAGAAAACAATGATTCTCTATGACCTCATGCACACCGGCTCCGAATTAGCCGTGCGACGAGTGGCTTTTCTACTTTAGGTCCACTGCTTGCCTAATCCAGATAATGAATATCATATCCATGGATGCAGACTGCACACTACACATCGAATAAAGACATTAAAAGCCTTATTTTCATTTTCCAACAATGGTTTTATTGAAATAACCACACCTGGTTACAGATGGACTGCTTTTGTGCATGTGCTACGTGCATGCATAGTGTGTGTGTGTGTGTGTGTGTGTGTGTGTGTGTGTGTGTGTGTTAATTAATTTGACACATACACCTATGTCATAGTCTAATAGAGAACCAGCACGTTCAAGACGCGGAGCGTTCGCCGTGCGGTGCCGGGGCGGCGCCGGGGCGGCGCCGGGGCGGCGCCGGGGCACCCACAGCAACGTGTTCCAGGCGGAGCCTGGCGGAGCCCCAGACACGAAGCCCAACCGAGTTACGAAGCCCCCCTGTATCCACGAAGCCCCAAGCGGCGCGAAGGCCAGCGGTCCTTGGTCCTGCTCTTCGCCCCCGAGCGCCGTAGGCGCGAGTGGCCGCGAAGAGCGGGCCAGGGCCGCGCGGCCGGCGGAGCGCCGCGCGAGTTACGAAGCCGTGGTGGACGCAATCGTTATATTAATATTTGCCCAGGCCGTAAGGCCTGGGCAAGCGCACGATAATGGCTAAGCTAGGCTAGGCTAGGCTAGGCTAGGCTAGGCTAGGCTACGTAAACAACGTCGCAAATATAGTCGCAAACGAGTGACGTCAGCGCCTTCACTAGTAAATGCATAGAGTATGAGTGAATGGCTGTCGTACGCCACCTGGTGGTGATTAGTGTGTGGTGAACTACAAAACGAGCGCTCTTACAATGAACGTCCTGGGTTACCCAAACATCCTGTAACACCAATACCTCATTTCAAGCCTCTTTGTCGGTATGTATACCTCGCATGTTGATACCTCCATATCGATAGTTTTTTCAACTAGGGGTTCAGAGTCTTGCTCAAGGACTCTTGGACACCAACTCTGGGGGAGCCCAGATTCGAACTGGGAACCCTCCGTGTTCTAATGACGGTTTCTCTACCCCTGAGCCACTTCTGCCCCAGAGCTCCTAGTCTGGGGCAGTTGTCGAACCAGTAAGGGTCCATTTGGTTTTATTTTACACTCAAGAGTTAAGGATCTAAAAGGGTCCATTTGGTTACCAACTCTCCATCGTTTAGCTGGGGACCCCCTGGAACCCCC
The DNA here is from genome assembly GCF_963921795.1 of Nannobrachium achirus. Lineage (NCBI taxonomy): Eukaryota > Metazoa > Chordata > Actinopteri > Myctophiformes > Myctophidae > Nannobrachium > Nannobrachium achirus. The sequence goes on along the minus strand of NC_137813.1, from coordinate 2,334,072 downwards.
TCAGGGACCACCTAGAAACCACTGTATTAAAGGATGTGGTTTGATCCAAAACTGGACTGAAAACAAACAAACACCATCAGGACCACAAGGAGACGTAGATTTTAAAGCTCTGCACTAAATATGATTTTGATTCCTACTTATATTGATCCCAAAACACTCCACGTCCATGGGGTCTGTTAGGTCTTATATTGATCCATAAAGACTGTCCATGGGGTCTGTTAGGTCTTATATTGATCCATAAAGACTGTCCATGGGGTCTGTTAGGTCTTATATTGATCCCAAAAGACTGTCCATGGGGTCTGTTAGGCAGAAATGCCCCTGTTGTCCAGTTTTCCCAGCAGAACCCAGCAGCTCTCATAGCATAGAGTGGAGCTCATAAGCCTATCGCTTTTACACTATTTGTTGTGGTCAAAAGTGATTGTTTTTTTCTAGGGCTGGGATGCGATTACAATTTTTAATCTAATTAATTACAGACTCTGTGATTAATTAATCGCAATTAATCACATTTTAATCGCACATCGATATTTGACATGAGAAGCATTTCTTTTTCTAGTAAAACACATTTTTGAGTTTTTTAAATCTAAATTTCACATCTACTGGGCCAAGCAAAGCGCTCTGATCGGCTACTTCTCGCTTTGCGTTTGTTTTCTCTTCTTGGTTGGTGCATCGCTATGATCGGTATGCCCGAAACTGAAGGTTCTGTGGTGCAAAAACTAAGTGCGATTAAAATGCGTTTTTTTAATCACGTTAATTTTCTGTAATTAATTAATCGCAATTAATCAGTTAAAGTCCCAGCATTATTTTTTCATGAATGTGTTATTAGTTGTCATTACAAACACATCCATGTCTTGGTTGTCCCACACAAGCCACCACCAGAGGCAGCACCACAGATCATGTTCAACCCAGATTCAGCTCAAACAAAGGGTCAAATGTGTTCTCCTGCTATGCCACTAAAATGTGGAACACCCTACTGAAGGCCTTAAGGAGTGTAAATCCCTTACTTCCTTTAAAACCGCTTTGAAAAACCACCTACAGGCGGCTGCTACTTGTAACTGGTCATGAAACTGTACCTTTTTCTATGCAAACTACTAACAAATACTTCAATCAATCAATCAATCAACCAATCAATCAATCAATGAATCAATCAAGTGGGAGGAGTCTCAGAGGAGAGTGGGAGGAGTCTTAGAGGAGAGTGGGAGGAGTCTTAGAGGAGAGTGGGAGGAGTCTTAGAGAGTGGGAGGAGTCTTAGAGAGAGTGGGAGGAGTCTTAGAGGAGAGTGGGAGGGGTCTTAGAGGAGAGTGGGAGGAGTCTTAGAGAGTGGGAGGGGTCTCAGAGGAGAGTGGGAGGAGTCTTAGAGAGTGGCAGGAGTCTAGAGGAGAGTGGGAGGAGTCTTAGAGAGTGGGAGGAGTCTAGAAGAGAGTGGGAGGAGTCTTAGAGAGTGGGAGGAGTCTTACTGTCTGCTTTGTGAGTCTTGTTGAAGACGTTTCTCTCAAAGTTCTTCTGCTCCTTCATGGAGGGATAGAGGTCAGGGTCGTAGTACTGCAACACAGCACACCCTGCTGGTTAGAGCAGGGAATGACAGCCTGACACACACACACACACACACACACTGCAACACAGCACACCCTGCTGGTTAGAGCAGGGAATGACAGCCTGACACACACACACACACACACACACACACACACACACACACACACACACACACACACACACACACACACACACACACACACACACACACACACACACACACACAGACACACACACGCACACACACGCACAGACACACACACACACACACACACACACACACACACACTAAAGGTTTTGAAGTCATTGCGACAAACCATAACTAATAACACGTTACCTTGGACAGCAGTCTGTTTCCATCGTTGTCCAGGATGAGAACAGCTTTCACCGTGTACAGAGATGGTTCCTACAATGATAATCATAATTATTATTAACTCATTGACTGCCAAGGCACGAGTTTCACGAGTTATTACAGTACTCCCAGGCTGCCACAGCCCGAGTTTCCCGAGTTGGAAGCCATTTTGAAAAAAAAAAAAAAAAAAAAATTTCAAATTTTTTTTTTATAAAAAAATTTCTAAAAATGCCTCAAATGTATTAGGCATGATCGCAATTGCGAAATTGCATGTTTAGCCCCATAACAAACACATCTTTCAAAATGTCAAAAATGGCTGTTTTGTCTGACTTTGAAGGCTTGTATCTCATGAATGCCTGAACGGATTTCCAAGCGGATTTTTTTGTTTGAAAGCTGTTAAAAAGTACTACACATATGGTGCATGATCTAGGCATGGGCGTGCACGATCCGTGCACTAAAAATTGATCCGTGCACTAGAAATTTGGAAGGTGGCAGTGTTTGTTTTGTCTGACTTTGAAGGCTTCTATCTCATGAATGCCTGAACGGATTTCCAAGCGGATTTTTTTGTTTGAAAGCTGTTAAAAAGTACTACACATATGATGCATATATGGTGCATGGGCGTGCACGATCCGTGCACTAAAAATTGATCCGTGCACTAGAAATCTAGGATAGTGGCAGTCTGGTACTTGGGGGCCATCTTGAAATGGCATTCAATGAGTTAATAACTATAATAATATACAACTGTTGATATAATCATGTTTTATTGTCCAGGATTGTCCAGTTATCACTTCTCCTTCTTACCTTACCCCCACCTTCTTCCCCCTACCCTGTACATATAGTGTTTTATACTTGCGATGATATTTGAATGTTTTTTGTTGCTATTTAATATGTCAATGAATGTAATACCAATGACCCCTGACAGAATTATGACCGCAAAGGCTTTTTTGCGGTGTTCCTGTTTGACTGTACTTGTACTGTTCTTTATTTTTGTCCAATAAAATATTCAATCAATCAATCAATCAATCAATCAAAGTCACCCAGGCTATGTTTCTGTCAGTCCGTCCGTCCATCAGTCCGTCTGTGAACAGCCACGGTTAGCCCGATCGAGGTCAAACTGTGCCACACACACTACATCCCACCCTCCCTGGACACCTGAGCAGAACCTCTGCCCCAGCATGATGTTTCACATTGGCCTGTCATAGCGCCACCAGGAGGCCAAATGACTCCTACAGCTTGTGTCCAAACATCACACCAATCTGTACACGCGATCTCTACCAGTTGCGTCCTTGATAGGGACGGAATAGTGAACTAGAACTGCACTCTGTCCAGGTGCCAACTTGCGCCTCGTGCACAAGTACTCGTGTGCCAGCAGAGCGCGCAATGAGATGCGCTCACCACTGGCATCACCAGGAATGCTGGTCCCTCATTGGCTGTTAATGATGATGTTGCCAGAGATGCTGGTCCCTGATTGGGCTACGGGGCTTAAACACAGAAGGACATCGACATGCAGACCCACTAGCCAAACCTGCACCAGCAGAGCGCGTAAGTAATTATGTTTAGGGGCGAGAGCGTTTTAGCTATTGGCCAATCACAGCGTGTCCTTGCACAAGCTAAAGGTAGTAGTACTAGTTAACAGGTCAGAGGTCGTGGTGTAGAACTAGTTCCAGGTCAAAGTTCTGTTATGCACTGACTAGTATTGACTGACAGTCAGAGTGAATCACAGAACTTCAGCCGGGGACTATAAACATCCTGCGTTGCCATGACGACCGTGATGATGATGATGATGATGATCTTACAGGGATCACGTGAGACAGAGGACAGGTGATAATTCCGTCAAAGAAAAATATGGTGAAAAAAGTTTTGTCGACTATATTATAGCTACATTATAACTAGGATATAGCTCCATATATATGGATATATAAGTCAATGGGGAAAATGAATTCACCAATAAATTTATGTCAATTAAACTATACAACTTTTCTATACAGAAAATGATTCCGCACGATTCCCGATGAAGCCGGTGGATTTGACATATAATGGCAAGAATGATCATGTTTAAGGAGGAACAAAATCACCCTGTCTTTAACCATGAAATAAGCATTAATGTTGTCAAGGAAAATGTGTACGTCTAAAATTCTACTGTACTTTGGATACATTCAACCTCAATCATCACTGGGTGATGAAAACATCGATCTACAAGCTCACAATGCTGTCCCACAGCGCTTCAAAATAAAATGCCAACCAGACATACAATACTTCAAAATAAAATGCCAACCAGACATTAAAGGTGCTTAATTAATTGATGTTCTAGCTTGTGTAGTGTGTTGTATAGTTATATACAGTATACAGTACATACAGTATAGGATTAAACCAAGACATTATTTTATCCATAAAGATGAATCTCTCTCTGACAGCTAGTATACAACAGACTGAATGATCCAATACACACCTGTTGAATCACACACACACACACACACACACACACACACACACACACACACACACACACACACACACACACACACACACGCACAGACATAGAGAGAGAGACACAAACACACACACACACACACACACACACACACACACACACACACACACACACACACACACACACACACACAGTGGACGTGGCACTACAGAGCTACACGTAGACCCAGTCAGTCTGTCAATCACATTTACAATAAAAACAACAATAAACTCCACTCAACAACTTTAACTCTACAAACACGACCAATCCCTTTAAACCATTACAATAACAACAATAATAATAATTAAAATAAATATTAGCATTAATGGTCCACAATCAGCTCAAACCAGAGCGCATACAGCCAGACAGACAGACAGACAGACAGACAGACAGACAGACAGACAGCATCTGTACAGCTTTATATCCAAAAATAAAATGATATTAAAAATCTATAATATTCTTCTGCAAACCAACAAACCACCAACACTGCAGCAGCGATGCAACACGTCGCTTTTTGCAACGTCACACAACCTCTACAATCCTAACTGCGCGACTGTTCTGTAGTCCTTTAACAAAGTGTTTGTAGTCCTTTAGCTTGGTGTTTTAACGGTTAAATAAGGCTGTTATGTTTATAATGTTGTTTAAAAGCTGTTTAAACGTCCTCACCACTGAGCTGGAGTCCATCCTAGCAGCCTGGCGGTGCGTGCGACGGTGTGTGTGTGTGTGTGTGTGTGTGTGTGTGTGTTAGAGGTGGGACGTTCGCGAACGAATCGAGTCTTTTGAACGGCTCTTTGAAATGAACGATGGGATCCGTACAGCATCTTGCAATGGGCCTGGTGTACAAGATACACTACACCTCCAAGATTCCCATGTACCTGACAAACTACTTCTTAAAGGTCAAGGATGTTCACGACCACAACACCAGAGGCAGCTCCACGTACTGATCATGTTCAACGTGGATTTAACACTAAACAAGGGGCTAACTCGTTCTCCTGCTACACCATCAACATGTGGAACGCCCTTCCACAAGCCTTAAAGGAGAGCAAATCCCTTGCCTCCTTCAAAATTGGTATGAAAAGTCACCTTCAGGCGGCTGCTACCCGTGACTTCAATCTGGCGAGCCATCGTAAGGGAAAGGTCGCTCGGTCGCTCTTTCCCCTTTTAACTCGAGCTCAGTTCGGCTGTTCTTGAGAGACTTGTAAATAGACTAAGCCCCCATGCTCCCCCACCCCTTTTTTCTGCCTTTGTATTTGATGTTATGCTTTTTCTGCTTTTGAAACTGATATTATCCTAGATAAAGTACTATGTTCTATCCGTCTGTCTTTCAATGTTAGGTCTATATGAGATACTTGAAGTGTGGTTCGTGTGGAAATAAGCCTCTGCTTTCTAGGATCTCCTTTTGGTTGACCTTGTAGGTATACCAGTGATTTGTACTGTCATGAAACTGTACTTTTTTCTATTGCAAACTGCCAATAAATTCTTCAATCAATCAATCAATCAATCAATCAATCAATCAATCAATCAAATCAATTAACGTAGCCTATTCATTACACAGAATATCCCGTTTCACAGGTTTTCCAATGAGGAAAAATCATTTGAAAATAGCAGATCTACAAGCTCACAATGCGTCGCAACGCGAAGGCTATAGGGTTGTTGAATTGATTTGTAATTCTAATCAAAATCTCCTAACTAAAACGAGTCGTTTGAACGGCTCTTTGAAAGGAACGGATCCCAGAGAAGATCCAGCTCATTTCACGGAGCCATAAATCCCATCTCTAGTGTATGTGTGTGTGCGTGCGTGTAGCGGTGTGTTGACGTGGACACTCTGAGCTGTCATCCAAAGCGTTTAGGTTTAAACGCAGATCTACAAGCCCACCGCGCGTCGCGGAGACCAGGCGCTGTGGGCTTGTAAATCTGCGGTAGCGCCTACGGACCCCATGGTTGGGAAGGAGAGGAAACACTTCCTGTGACCACATCCCTTCTTCCCATAGCCTGGAGGTGTGTCTATTCTGCATCTAGCTTTAGGCAAGATACAAATTCATTCAAATAACATTTTTAACTAAAATCTTTGCTTCTGGGGGTCCCTGAAACACAATGTTTTGAGATGGGGGTCCGCGGCCAAATACATGTCCTTTGGGGGTCCTTATAACCACTGATATAGGCTGATTTTACAATGCCTTTTAAAACCTAGCAGTTTTCTGAAAAACACATGTGGTTCTCAAACTTTTTCATGTCAAGGACCCCCAAAATGATATGTATATGGCAGCGGACCCCCATCTCAAAATGTTTTGTTCCAGACAAACTTCCAGGGACCCCCAAAAGCAAAGATTTGAGTTACAAATGTTCACTCTGATTTGAGGGGTCTTGCCTCATGCTAGATGCAGAATAGATACACGCAGGCAACGGAACGAAAATCGCGCTGTGATTGGCCGGAGGAGCTCCGTTGCCGGGGGAGTGTGGACGCCCATTGGTTCAAATATTTAATAATGAACGGCACGGTATAATTAATACATTAATACATTAATGAATGGACGAAAAACGTAACTAAAAGCAAAAACTAAACTAAAAACCTAAAACAAGCAAACAGTTAAATAAATAAATATATATGAATAATAAAAAAGGAGAATATTAACAAAAATGTGAAATAAATGTAGGCCTACTTATTTCATTGTGGTGTTTATTAAACTCACTGTGACTTTTACTACATAGGCTATGTTATATTTAATTATGTCGCTCCGTTCTGTTAGTTAATTATTTATGTATCTTTAAAATTATTTGCCGAACATTCTAGTTCTGCACAGACTGTTCTACCACTGCACCATGACAACCAATCAGCCAATGATAGCGCGCCGCTCTGTAGTAAAAATATCAAATACAGTGTCGCTGCTCACCAAAACAAAGACATCTTTATGGAGGTGAAAGCTGACTTTCCTTGGTGGCAACACTCTGAGCCCCCACCTCACCTCTAAAATACACTTTATGGCAGAAAAGAAAATATTTCACCTGACATTTTACCGACTCCACAGCGCCCTCTACAGATCTGGTTAATAGAAATGTCCATTGAGCAGATTTTCACCTTCCGGTGAAATATTTTCTTTTCTGTCCATAAAGTGTATTTTAGAGGTGAGGTGGGGCTCAGAGTGTTGCCACTGAGGAAAGTAGGCTTTCATCTCCATAAAACACTCTTTATTTTGGTGAGCAGTGAAACAGTATTTTATATTTTTACTACAGAAGAGAGGTGAGCAGTGTTTGCTGCGGGCGCAGCGCATGATTAGTGACATAGCGTTAAGGAGAACTACACTCACTGGCAAGGCCCCCCTCCACGTGTCCTCCCCGGCCGGCCGCATGGCATGCTGGGAGGTGTAGTTTGTTATGGTGTGGTAAGATGGTGGACGTGCAGCCGCCTCCCCTGCGGACCACCGAGGACTTCCTCCTGGGCTCGGCCCGCTTCGCCGCCCCGGACCCCCGTGACGTCACCAGATGGAACAACAGGGTCATCAACAACCTGCTCTATTACCAGACTAATTACTTTGTGTCTGTGGCGGGATTCATGCTAGTAGTGGGGTGAGTTGCTCTCTCTCTCTGTTTATAGTGGGGTGAGTCTCATAGGGTTACTGTTCTCTCTCTCTCTCTCTCTCTCTCTCTCTCTCTCTCTCTCTCTCTCTCTCTCTCTCTCTCTATATATATATATATATATGTTTATAGTGGGTTGAGTCCCATAGGGTTACTGTTGCTCTCTCTCTCTGTTCATAGTGGGGTGAGTCCCATAGACTTACTGTTGCTCTCTCTCTCTCTCTCTCTCTCTCTCTATATGTTTATATGTTTATAGTGGGGTGAGTCCCATAGGGTTACTGTTGCTCTCTCTCTCTCTCTCTCGCTCTATTCAGTCCAGTGTGTTTATTATCATGATGAATGTTTAAACATTGCCATCAACATCACCAACCCCCCACTTTCCCTCTTTCTCCCACATCACACAATACACCCTTTTCTTCTAAGCCAACCAATAAGATTTATAATGTGTTAATTATGATATGATATGACATGACATGGTATTTTGCCAGCTTGTCCTTGTATCAGCTACAGTATAAGTATGATCTGAACCCTGTGCTGTTTGGCAGAACTACTGTACCACTGACATGATGTGGCGGAGAGAGTCGCAGCCCCAGCCTGAAGCCTCAAAAGTCTAGTATTTGCCCTTTTAGGGATATCCCTTTGGAGTAATGGTTAAGATATTGGACTTTCACGTGGGAGACCCGGGTTCGAAGCCGGGTGGGGAGGTTCGGATCACCTCCGTTACAATGAGTGTACTTGATATCATGTACAATAAAGCAGTGTTTCTCAAAGTGGATTCCAGGGACTCTGTGGGTTCCTTTAGGGGGGTATAAATGGACCCATACAGGTCTGTAACTCTGACAGTGTACAAATGGTACACAAAAACCAAACACCCAAAACATTTCCGTGCCTCTTTTTTGATTGATTGAAGAATTCATTAGAAGTTTGCATTAGAAAAAAGTACAGTTTCATGACAGCACAAATCACAAGGTACAAGGTCTACTAAAAGGAGATCCTAGAAAGCCAAGGCTTATTTCCACAGGAACCACACTTTATGTAATACTAATAGTAATCTTTATTGTCCCCAAAGGGAAATTTGTCTTCACAGTCTGTTCAAACAAGAAACAACATGTAACACATAGCCAAAAAGACAACACAACATATCACATAGACAAGTCATCAGTACCCCACTGTACACAGAAAAAGACCCTCTTAGTGACGGGGGCGATTGTTTAGCAGATTGTTAAGTGCAGCAATGGCTGAGGGGACAAAACTCCTTTTAAACTGAACTTTTTGCCACGCCAAGGTTCTGTATCTTCGCCCAGGTGGCATTAGGTCAAAGTGGCGATGCAGAGGATGGTCAGTGTCACTTGTTATTGAGAGTGCTAAGCGTGTAATGGCCTTATCGTTCATATCAGACAGTGTGGGTATGGGAAGTCCAATGATCTTGGAAGCAATATGGGTGATACTGTAAAGTTTGTTTCTGTTATGGACAGTATTGTGAAGAAACATGCAGAGCAGTACAACAGAACAGGTTGTATATGTATCTCATATAACATTGAAAGACAGACAGATAGAACAGAGTAATTTATCTAGGATAATATCAATTTCAAAAGCAGAAAAAGCATAACATCAAATACAATGGCAGAAAAAAAGGTGGGGGGGAGCATGGGGGCTTAGTCTATTTACAAGTCACGGGTAGTAGCAGAATCGGTATGACTTTTCATACCGATTTTGAAGGAGGCTAGGGATTTGCTCTCCTTTATGGCTTGTGGAAGGGCGTTCCACATGTTGATGGTATAGCAGGAGAACGAGTTAGCGCCTTGTTTAGTGTTAAATCTAGACAACATCAACGCTGATTGGCTGTCAGGACGTGATGTCAGGGGGAAGCGAAGGTTTTGCGTCGTTCGCACCTCCCCGTTCGGAAGGTTCGCACCGCGCCTGGTCGCGCGTCATCTCGTCTTTGCATTCTCTTTGTATTGTAATGGTATTGTATCCTATCGTATTCTATTCTCTTTGTATTGTAATCGAGCAGCTCTTTTCCCTGTGTGTTTCCAGGTACTTCCAGCCGCTCCAGTTGGTTGTCGGGGCGACGGTGGTGGTCCTCCTCTTCCTGGGGTTGGTGTGGTCCGCCGAGCACCAGGCTCCCATTCGCCGTTTCCGTAGGAACCATCCCACGCTCTGCCTGCTGCTCGTCCTATTGGCCAGCTACCTGCTGCTGTCCGTGCTGGGGGGCGTGGCCGTCTTCCTGTTCGGGATCGCCTTCCCTATACTGAGTAAGATGCACGCGCACACGCACACACACACACACGCACACGCACACACACACATTTTAATTAGTGTGGTCCGAGGTTGAACGGCTGCACAACAGAACAGTGAAGCTTCACTTGAGACTTGACATCACCATATATAATTGTGACTGTAAGGTCGCAGTTAGTATGAAAGCCTGAGTCAGTGAGTGTGTCACGCTAATAAGATTGGCTAGCACTGCTCTTGTGTGCACTCTTATACCACAGTTGCTTGCCTGTCGAATTCAGTTACCTACCCGGATGTTTTGGTTCTATCACACGCTCTTTACAACGCAAGATTGGACACGACAATCGTACACATGAGCGGTTGTTTCTGTGTGACTTTGCGGTCGCTACCTGCCCTTATGGCGTGTTACTTAGAAGTATAAACGGTAAGACAGAATTAATTTCCCAGCAGATTCCCTCGTGACTCGCGTCACAGCAACCACGCTTGCTATTTCCCAGAAATGCATCTCCCTGGTTCTTTATTTGAATTCACAAATTACTGTTAATTTACAGGGAAACACATGTAACAGGATTAGACAGTTTATACCTCCTCCTCCTCCACACTGACAGGCTGAAACACAGCAACATGCAGCCAGTTGTTTGGTTTTGCTCTTTGTCATGGCAGCCATGTTCAGACCACTGATGGTCAGTTTATAAACACGGCCCAGGATTATGAGTTTGTAGAGCAGTGTTTCTCAACCTTTGTTCTGCATGGGCACACTTTTCATGTCCCAAGAATCCATGGGCAACATAATACGGGGGGTGTAAATATCGTCACCGTCGGGAAGAAACCTTGAATCTCCAAGTTTCAAATGTGTACGTTTCTTCGCAAAGCAAAGCCCTGCTTCATCATACAAGGCTGTCGCACAACAGTAGTGAAAACAGCAGATCTACAAGCACACAACGCCTCGCACCGCGAGGTGTTGTGTGCTTGTAGATCAGCTGTTTTCACTAGTTTAAATCATTTTTAAAATGATAAATACAATACTGGCTTTCAAGCAGTTTCAAGGGGCACACTTGACCCTTCTCAGGGGCACACCAAAGGTCCCCAGGCACAGTGGTTGAGAAACACTGCTGTAGAATCTACATCTGTAGCCTGTAACCCTAAGTCTGTTATGATTGTAACCCTACGTTTCCCCTCTCCTCCAGTGGTCCTGGTCCATGCCTCTGTGAGGCTGAGGAACCTGAAGAACAAGCTGGAGAACAAGCTGGAGAGCATCGGCCTGAAGAGAACTCCCATGGGTCTGTTACTGGAGGCCCTGGGGCAGGAGCAAGAGGCTGGCTCCTAGGAGGGAGGAGGGTCTGGGACAGGAGGCTGGGTCCTAGGAGGGAGGAGGGTCTGGGACAGGAGGCTGGGTCCTAGGAGGGAGGAGGGTCTGGGACAGGAGCAAGAGGCTGGGTCCTAGGAGGGAGGAGGCTCTGGGACAGGAGCAAGAGGCTGGGTCCTAGAGGGAGGAGGGTCTGGGGCAGGAGCAAGAGGCTGGGTCCTAGGAGGGAGGAGGGTCTGGGACAGGAGCAGGCTCCTAGGAGGGAGGAGGGTCTGGGACAGGAGCAGGCTCCTAGGAGGGAGGAGGGGAGGGGAGCCATTATTCCATTATTGTTTCCGTACACGATGGCTTGGGGAGCGCTTGTTTTCGGTGGAGATGACAGAGTTGCGTCCCATCCGAGTTACGTTCCGATTGGGACAGAATCGAGCCGCAGTCGACAAGGCATCGTGTACGAAAACAATAATGGCGGGAGGGGAGGGAACACTAAGGAAGATAAGGAATAAAGAAAGAGAGAAAGAGAGAAAGAAAGAAAGAAAGAAAGAAGTGATGAAGAACAAATACAGATGAAGGAAATAAATGACAGCGCTATGAAAATGTCATCATCACGCACTTTACATCTCTGCTCATGTTTATGCAGTTATTATTCATATGTTAATGAGATTACATCATAATTCATAGAGTATTAATGTTAATGAAGTTACATAAAGATTCCCTGCATCGTTACATTGACAGAACCACTCTGATCCAGGAGCAGAACCAAGCCAGCTTCATGTGGACCACAACAACCACTTCAAACTCAAACTAAAAGGGTCTTTTTGCTCCACAAAAACACGAATGTCTGTTCTGGGACAACTTAGGAGATCTACAAGCTCACAAGATCACCTGGTACTCTAGAAGTCAGTGAGATGATGTTTCAAATGTTTATAGATGACGTTTCCGCTTCAAACACTCAAAGGCCCAAAAACTAAACTTATCTAAAACAATACAAGTCGTGAAGGTTGTATATTCTGAGTGGTTTTCACAGACATTCCCAGAGGAACGTCTGTAATCTATGGAGGCTAAATTTACTAAAGTGCTCTCTGTTTTGTTACTCAGATTCGAACCACATTTCATTTGTTTTGGTTTTAAATATGACTCAAATCTGACATATAAACAAACGTGTGTCTCAGTCTGTATACACTCCGAGACACCGAAGCCTCGTTTATGCTTTCTTTGTCTTACGACGGCGTGGCAGATCTACAAGCTCACAACGTGTCGCGACACAACACGTTGTGAGCTTGTAGATCTGCTGTTTTTGGCGAGCCATGCCTGTCCTACGAGTTAAAGGTTTCTCATTCCTGTGTCGTTGCACAAATCTGATCACATGACAAACTGTTGGGATCTGCCTTTCCTGACCTAACAGGCTCATATGGTTGAATATTATATGAGCTGTCATTGATTTGTTTTTTTATGCCTTTTATTGTGTGATAAATATTGTTGCTCCAGTGTGCCCTTATATGGTCATTATAGAACCATAATAATTTGATGAGGTTCCATTGGTTGATGTCGCTTTGCTATTTAACATGATGTGATCTTCATCGTATTCATCATCATCGTGGTCAATGTGTCTTATTTTATTTTTTATTTCCACGGTTTTGAAAAAACTTTTTTCCAAATAAATGAAGAATGTGCAACATTGTATCTTTTATTTCTTTATTTCTGTCCTCTGGGACAGGGGTTCTCAAAGTGTGTAAAGGTCTGTAACTCTGAGAGTGTACAAGTTATAGTGGTCATTGAAATGTAATGACAACCACTGATGTATAAATATGGCATTCAAGTTTAAGAACCAATTCAATTCAAAGGAGTTGTATTGGCATGAGAAAAACATACGTTTAGATTGCCAAAGCAAGTTTCAAAACATAATAAAAACAGTTGAAAATGGGGAACATTATACGGATGGAGTGGGTACAGCATTGTGTAAACCATAAACATGTTGCAGTTCACTGTGTTGACAGTAGGTGTCAGTATAAACACACAATCCAACCAAGTTAAATCTGTCCTCATATCATGCTTCAGTCTCATGTTTGGTGACACTTTGAGGAGCTGAGGTTCTGATTTAATACCTTCAATAATTGTCTTCTTATTTATTAACTTCATCGTTATTTATTGTCACATCACAAGTTCACTCCAAGACATAAAAGAGTGGATGGAACGCTGTTGTTTTTTGGTTTCTTATATAATTTAGACACAATATAATTTAGTACAACCGGTCAGCTCCCAGTACAACAGTAACACACTGTGGTTGTACCGGTCAGCTCCCAGTACAACAGTAACACACTGTGGTTGTACTGGTCAGCTCCCAGTACAACAGTAACACACTGTGGTTGTACTGGCCAGTACAACAGTAACACACTGTGGTTGTACCGGTCAGCTCCCAGTACAACAGTAACACACTGTGGTTGTACCGGTCAGCTCCCAGTACAACAGTAACACACTGTGGTTGTACCGGTCAGCTCCCAGTACAACAGTAACACACTGTGGTTGTACCGGTCAGCTCCCAGTACAACAGTAACACACTGTGGTTGTACCGGTCAGCTCCCGGTACAACAGTAACACACTGTGGTTGTACCGGTCCGGTCAGCTCCCGGTACAACGGTAACACACTGTGGTTGTACCGGTCAGCTCCCAGTACAACAGTAACACACTGTGGTTGTACCGGTCAGCTCCCAGTACAACAGTAACACACTGTGGTTGTAACACACAATTTAGTGTATAGTCATTTAAATCATACGCTGTTCATCCAGAGTTATTTACAGTAGAAGAGAAAGTGAAATGTGATGTCTCCCCGGAACCCAAACTAATAGTGAAAATAGCTGATCTCTACAAGCTTACTAGACAATGCATGCGTCCTGATGCAACACGCTGTAACTGAGGCTGTGAGGTTGTAGATCAGCCATTTTCACTATATCTTTTTTTCTACTTTTTTCTGCCTTTTTAGTAGCAGAAAACTAAATCTCGGGACCCATAAATCTGTGTCTGTGACCCCAGACACCAGTAGAAAGCTTTATTATGTGTATAAAATGTATTTGAACAAAATGTAAGTCACATTCTTTAGTAGCTGTTTGTTTAAGTCTGTCTGTCCACCTCTCACACGCACGCGTGCGCGTGTACAGTGTTTTTTTTTTAGGACACACACACACACACACACACACACACACACACACACACACACACACACACACACACACACACACTGTGTGTTGTTGTTGTTGTGGTGGTGTGTTGGAGGGACACTATGCGACCCTACGTCACCTATGGGTGGGCGGGGTTCCCCTCCCTGGAGGGGGTTTCCCTCCCCTCCGGCCTATGGGACCTCCCAGTCTGCGGCCTGACAGCCAATCAGCGGCGCGGAGCTCCCTCCTGGGCTATGGGACGGTAGACAGTGCCGGTATAAAAGCTGCAGCTGCTCGGAGTGACTGTAAATATATATGACTGAGACACTCCTTAGACTATAAGGTAAGTCTATGAAATAACATGTTTTATTATAGAATAGACTGTTTATACATGAAATAAATACATATTTTATTATAGAACAGACTGTCACACACTTTAAAGCTAGACCTAACTTATAGGAGTTATGAGATTCATATTTAAATGAAAGTAACACATTTGGAGTTTATATGGCTCTATGTTGGTTTATTTGACTATTACACTATAAAGATGTCGATCAATGGATATATTATCAATATGTTTTAATTCTGAATGGAAAATGGAGAATAGGTTGTATAGACATAAAACTGTGAACAGTTTCAGAAACCTGCCATGATTTTAAAGCTTAATTGACTTAATTGACTCAAGCTCGCTTGGCAAACGGCATTGGTCAGTAGTAGGCTTTAGTGGTGTTCAAAATCAGAAGCTTGTAGATCTGCTATTTTTTTGAATATCCAACATTATGAATGGATAAAGTGGTGAAAATGATTGGGATGCTGGCTGTATTATATGCTACTTTTCGCTGTGGACCCCTGAATACCCCACAGCCATGTAGCAGGGACCCCTGGGGGTCCCCGGACCCCAGGTTGTGAACCACTGGAAATATACATACATCCTATAATGCAGTGTTTCTCAAAGTGGATTCCAGGGACTCTGTGGGTTCCTTTAGGGGGTCTAAATTGACCCATACAAGTCTGTAACTCTGACCAAATGGACCATAACGGGTCCATTTGGTCCCATTTGTACAATATCAGAGTTGAAATTTGAAAGTTTGAGAAACACTGCTGTAATGTGTATGTAACAACAACATAGTCATATGTAACTCTAACATTATAGAACAACAGTCATGTGTAACTCTAACAGACATATTTCATATAGAACAACACAGTCATGTGTAACTCTAACAGAGATATTTCATATAGAACAACACAGTCATGTGTAACTCTAACAGAGATATTTCATATAGAACAACAGTCATGTGTAACTCTAACAGACATATTTCATATAGAACAACACAGTCATGTGTAACTCTAACAGAGATATTTCATATAGAACAACACAGTCATGTGTAACTCTAACAGAGATATTTCATATAGAACAACACAGTCATGTGTAACTCTAACAGAGATATTTCATATAGAACAACACAGTCATGTGTAACTCTAACAGACATATTTCATATAGAACAACACAGTCATGTGTAACTCTAACAGAGATATTTCATATAGAACAACAGTCATATGTAACTCTAACAGACATATTTCATATAGAACAACACAGTCATATGTAACTCTAACAGAGATATTTCATATAGAACAACACAGTCATGTGTAACTCTAACAGACATATTTCATATAGAACAACACAGTCATGTGTAACTCTAACAGAGATATTTCATATAGAACAACACAGTCATGTGTAACTCTAACAGAGATATTTCATATAGAACAACACAGTCATGTGTAACTCTAACAGAGATATTTCATATAGAACAACACAGTCATGTGTAACTCTAACAGAGATATTTCATATAGAACAACACAGTCATGTGTAACTCTAACAGAGATATTTCATATAGAACAACACAGTCATGTGTAACTCTAACACAGATATTTCATATAGAACAACACAGTCATGTGTAACTCTAACAGACATATTTCATATAGAACAACACAGTCATGTGTAACTCTAACAGACATATTTCATATAGAACAACACAGTCATGTGTAACTCTAACAGACATATTTCATATAGAACAACACAGTCATGTGTAACTCTAACAGACATATTTCATATAGAACAACACAGTCATGTGTAACTCTAACAGACATATTTCATATAGAACAACACAGTCATGTGTAACTCTAACAGAGATATTTCATATAGAACAACACAGTCATGTGTAACTCTAACAGAGATATTTCATATAGAACAACACAGTCATGTGTAACTCTAACAGAGATATTTCATATAGAACAACACAGTCATGTGTAACTCTAACAGAGATATTTCATATAGAACAACACAGTCATGTGTAACTCTAACAGAGATATTTCATATAGAACAACACAGTCATGTGTAACTCTAACACAGATATTTCATATAGAACAACACAGTCATGTGTAACTCTAACAGACATATTTCATATAGAACAACACAGTCATGTGTAACTCTAACAGACATATTTCATATAGAACAACACAGTCATGTGTAACTCTAACAGACATATTTCATATAGAACAACACAGTCATGTGTAACTCTAACAGAGATATTTCATATAGAACAACACAGTCATGTGTAACTCTAACAGAGATATTTCATATAGAACAACACAGTCATGTGTAACTCTAACAGAGATATTTCATATAGAACAACACAGTCATGTGTAACTCTAACACAGATATTTCATATAGAACAACACAGTCATGTGTAACTCTAACAGAGATATTTCATATAGAACAACAGTCACATGTAACTCTAACACAGATATTTCATATAGAACAACACAGTCATGTGTAACTCTAACAGAGATATTTCATATAGAACAACACAGTCATGTGTAACTCTAACACAGATATTTCATATAGAACAACACAGTCATGTGTAACTCTAACAGAGATATTTCATATAGAACAACACAGTCATGTGTAACTCTAACACAGATATTTCATATAGAACAACACAGTCATGTGTAACTCTAACACAGATATTTCATATAGAACAACACAGTCATGTGTAACTCTAACACAGATATTTCATATAGAACAACACAGTCATGTGTAACTCTAACACAGATATTTCATATAGAACAACACAGTCATGTGTAACTCTAACAGAGATATTTCATATAGAACAACACAGTCATGTGTAACTCTAACACAGATATTTCATATAGAACAACACAGTCATGTGTAACTCTAACACAGATATTTCATATAGAACAACACAGTCATGTGTAACTCTAACACAGATATTTCATATAGAACAACACAGTCATGTGTAACTCTAACACAGATATTTCATATAGAACAACACAGTCATGTGTAACTCTAACACAGATATTTCATATAGAACAACACAGTCATGTGTAACTCTAACACAGATATTTCATATAGAACAACACAGTCATGTGTAACTCTAACACAGATATTTCATATAGAACAACACAGTCATGTGTAACTCTAACACAGATATTTCATATAGAACAACACAGTCATGTGTAACTCTAACACAGATATTTCATATAGAACAACACAGTCATGTGTAACTCTAACACAGATATTTCATATAGAACAACACAGTCATGTGTAACTCTAACAGAGATATTTCATATAGAACAACACAGTCATGTGTAACTCTAACAGACATATTTCATATAGAACAACACAGTCATGTGTAACTCTAACAGACATATTTCATATAGAACAACACAGTCATGTGTAACTCTAACAGAGATATTTCATATAGAACAACACAGTCATGTGTAACTCTAACAGACATATTTCATATAGAACAACACAGTCATATGTAACTCTAACAGAGATATTTCATATAGAACAACACAGTCATGTGTAACTCTAACAGACATATTTCATATAGAACAACACAGTCATGTGTAACTCTAACACAGATATTTCATATAGAACAACACAGTCATGTGTAACTCTAACACAGATATTTCATATAGAACAACACAGTCATGTGTAACTCTAACACAGATATTTCATATAGAACAACACAGTCATGTGTAACTCTAACACAGATATTTCATATAGAACAACACAGTCATGTGTAACTCTAACACAGATATTTCATATAGAACAACACAGTCATGTGTAACTCTAACAGAGATATTTCATATAGAACAACACAGTCATGTGTAACTCTAACACAGATATTTCATATAGAACAACACAGTCATGTGTAACTCTAACAGACATATTTCATATAGAACAACACAGTCATGTGTAACTCTAACAGACATATTTCATATAGAACAACACAGTCATGTGTAACTCTAACACAGATATTTCATATAGAACAACACAGTCATGTGTAACTCTAACACAGATATTTCATATAGAACAACACAGTCATGTGTAACTCTAACACAGATATTTCATATAGAACAACACAGTCATGTGTAACTCTAACACAGATATTTCATATAGAACAACACAGTCATGTGTAACTCTAACACAGATATTTCATATAGAACAACACAGTCATGTGTAACTCTAACAGAGATATTTCATATAGAACAACACAGTCATGTGTAACTCTAACAGAGATATTTCATATAGAACAACACAGTCATGTGTAACTCTAACACAGATATTTCATATAGAACAACACAGTCATGTGTAACTCTAACAGACATATTTCATATAGAACAACACAGTCATGTGTAACTCTAACAGACATATTTCATATAGAACAACACAGTCATGTGTAACTCTAACAGACATATTTCATATAGAACAACACAGTCATGTGTAACTCTAACAGAGATATTTCATATAGAACAACACAGTCATGTGTAACTCTAACAGAGATATTTCATATAGAACAACACAGTCATGTGTAACTCTAACACAGATATTTCATATAGAACAACACAGTCATGTGTAACTCTAACAGACATATTTCATATAGAACAACACAGTCATGTGTAACTCTAACAGACATATTTCATATAGAACAACACAGTCATGTGTAACTCTAACACAGATATTTCATATAGAACAACACAGTCATGTGTAACTCTAACACAGATATTTCATATAGAACAACACAGTCATGTGTAACTCTAACAGAGATATTTCATATAGAACAACACAGTCATGTGTAACTCTAACACAGATATTTCATATAGAACAACACAGTCATGTGTAACTCTAACACAGATATTTCATATAGAACAACACAGTCATGTGTAACTCTAACAGAGATATTTCATATAGAACAACACAGTCATGTGTAACTCTAACACAGATATTTCATATAGAACAACACAGTCATGTGTAACTCTAACACAGATATTTCATATAGAACAACACAGTCATGTGTAACTCTAACAGAGATATTTCATATAGAACAACACAGTCATGTGTAACTCTAACAGAGATATTTCATATAGAACAACACAGTCATGTGTAACTCTAACACAGATATTTCATATAGAACAACACAGTCATGTGTAACTCTAACAGAGATATTTCATATAGAACAACACAGTCATGTGTAACTCTAACAGAGATATTTCATATAGAACAACACAGTCATGTGTAACTCTAACAGAGATATTTCATATAGAACAACACAGTCATGTGTAACTCTAACAGACATATTTCATATAGAACAACACAGTCATGTGTAACTCTAACAGACATATTTCATATAGAACAACACAGTCATGTGTAACTCTAACAGAGATATTTCATATAGAACAACACAGTCATGTGTAACTCTAACAGACATATTTCATATAGAACAACACAGTCATGTGTAACTCTAACAGACATATTTCATATAGAACAACACAGTCATGTGTAACTCTAACAGACATATTTCATATAGAACAACACAGTCATGTGTAACTCTAACAGACATATTTCATATAGAACAACACAGTCATGTGTAACTCTAACAGACATATTTCATATAGAACAACACAGTCATGTGTAACTCTAACAGACATATTTCATATAGAACAACACAGTCATGTGTAACTCTAACAGACATATTTCATATAGAACAACACAGTCATGTGTAACTCTAACAGACATATTTCATATAGAACAACACAGTCATGTGTAACTCTAACAGACATATTTCATATAGAACAACACAGTCATGTGTAACTCTAACAGAGATATTTCATATAGAACAACACAGTCATGTGTAACTCTAACACAGATATTTCATATAGAACAACACAGTCATGTGTAACTCTAACACAGGGAGATTTCCAGGGAAACAGTTGAGATTACATCAGTGCTCAGGGTGGGAGGTGACCCAGTGTTTACACACCGGCTGGTGACTTAAAGAATCTGGTGACTCAAGAGAGTGCAGTTACTTTTGTGCTCGTACAGAAACTTCCAGATGCCTTTAAAGCACACAGTCCTGTCAAAGTGTTTTCTAGATCTTATGTTTACTATTATATCTAGATGTTTTGTGTGGTAATTATTTGATTAAGTAATTACATGTATCTTAGAATAATGTTTAGAATTTAGAATGTAATGTCTAGGCCCACTTTTCACAACTGAAGGAAGGCAATTTCAAAGTTTATTCCGTTTGTAACATAAATAATCTGTCACAGTTTCACAATAGACTACATGAGTTGAAGTGATTTCAGTAGCTAGGCAACATCACCAAAAATAAATCTAAACAAAACAGTGCCTTCACTGTCACATATTTCAATAGGTCACCAGTGTTGCTGTAACACCGGTCAGTACTATTAGGTGATTACCAAACTCGTTTCTAATCTAGGACAGTTACTGGATCCTGTAGATAAAGCTGTGTGTGTGTGTGTGTGTGTGTGTGTGTGTGTGTGTGTGTGTGTGTGTGTGTGTGTGTGTGTGCGTGTGCATGTTATCTTAGAGAACAATGTGTCATAACTCGTCAACTGACAGCGCTGTAAGGCATCAGGGTTGACTTTAGGTTACAACAAAGGCAGTTATAGTTAGTTATTAATAGCCTATTTTTGGATTTTAAACAGGCTATTTGTCAACACACCTATTTATTACTAATGATAGCACCAGCATCAGGCCTACAAGCTCAAGCATTGTGAGCTTGTAGATCTGTTATTTTCACAGCATATTTTAGAATCCCTTTGTGACTGAATGGTAGATTGAGTGTTGCTTTGATGGTGCCAAGGTAAACAGAGTAACATTTAACAACATGTCTGCTGGCTAATCTGTTCATCTATGTAACATTTCTATTCCAATGTTGACACATGCTGATTTTAATCTCACTTCTATTTACAGAACTGTTTTGGAGTCTGGATGAAGAATGACACGTTTTAGATGAACGCTGCACCCGATGAGAGTCTGCAGAATGACCACGTTTCTGACTTCAACAACACAGACGTTTAAGACACAAACGACCATTATTATTGTTTTCACAAAGATGCTGTAAATACTTTTACATTCATACAGTGACATATTCTAACCAGGGACCTTCCCAGTACAACCACAGTGTGTTACTGTTGTACTGGGAGCTGACCAGTACAACCACAGTGTGTTACTGTTGTACTGACCGGTACAACCACAGTGTGTTACCACAGTGTGTTACTGTTGTACTGGGAGCTGACCAGTACAACCACAGTGTGTTACTGTTGTACTGACCGGTACAACCACAGTGTGTTACCACAGTGTGTTACTGGTGTACCGGGAGCTGACTGGTACAACCACAGTGTGTTACCACAGTGTGTTACTGTTGTACTCAGTGGGAGCTGACTGGTACAACCACAGTGTGTTACTGTTGTACTGGGAGCTGACCAGTACAACCACAGTGTGTTACTGTTGTACTGACCGGTACAACCACAGTGTGTTACCACAGTGTGTTACTGTTGTACTGACCAGTACAACCACAGTGTGTTACCACAGTGTGTTACTGTTGTACTCAGTGGGAGCTGACCAGTACATCCACAGACTTGTAGAGTTGACCCGTGCCTTGCTCAAAGGCTCAGAGGACTGAGGAGGGGAATTGAACCAACATCCTGCCAGTTGTTCTTCAGAGGGATTGGAACCCTCAACCCTCCTGAACATGTTGGACCTGAAGAAGTTCTTCAATGAAGGTCAGTGGAGGTTCAGCTTTAAGGACCATCCAACCATCTTCATATGACTGCTTCTCACTACTGCTCATTATAATATATTATAATTATTCTCACTGGTCCTTGCCCGTTGTTGTGTTGTTGTGTACTGAGGTGAAAGTATATATGTGATATATGAATATCAAATATCTAAATACTGTATCAAGGTATATATGTGATATATGAATATCAAATATCTAAATACTGTATCAAGCAACTTAAAATGTGTCCAGGCACAAAAGCCTGAGTAGACGATAAAAAGATGACCAAAAGTTGTTTTGAAAGTGAAATATTCCTTTAAGTCCAGTGCTTGAGCAGGTGTGTGTTCGTTGCAGGTGTGATCCAGGCTGCCATCCTGCTCAGTGTGTGTGGGGTGTGGGTGGACATTGGGATCGAACCCTACCTCCCCCTGGGGGAGAGCCGCCCGGGCCTGGCGCTGAGCCACACCCACAGGAACCTGCGGCAGGGGGCGGGGCTTCTTCACCCCAAGAGCGGCGGAGACGGCGAGGACGGCGACGAAGATTCCGACGCCACCACGAGCCGCCGCCTCCTGAGCTGGGTGCGATCTCTGGACAGAATGCAGGTGATAAGAGATTATTCGCCAAAGGCAGCACAGTAGCTAAGATACAGTTAAAACCCATTCAGAACGGGTACACATAATTGTGTATTATTATTTTATGCTTTAACTATTGAAAAATAGCAGATATACAAGCTCACAGTGCGGCACCGAGTGCCACGCTGCAAGCTTGTAGATCTGCTATTTTTGAAAAATCGTGAAAATTAGAATTTTGACCCGATTCTATAAGTGTCTTTTGAATCCTTCTAAGGTTTTTAAAAAAAACGATGTTTCTATGTCAGCAATCTGGCCAGCCATCGTCAAAGAAAAGGTCCTTTTCACTTAACTGGAGCTCAGTTAGTCTGTTCTTGAGAGACTACTATGTCAGTGGTTCTCAAACCTTTTCATGTGAAGGACACCCAAAATTATATGTATTTGGCCACGGACCCCCATCTCAAAATATTATAGTTACAGGGACCACCCAGAAGCAAAATTTGAGTTACAAACGTTCGCTTTAAAAATAGATCTATTCAAAGATTTGCACACATTTTCACCACTTTTTCCAAAAATAGCAGATCTACAAGCTCGCAGCTGTGAGCTTGTATATCTGCTATTTTTCAATAGCTAAAGCATTCAACAATTCTAGGCCTAAATGGGTTAAAGGGAAAGAGAAAGTACTGGAGATGCAGCAGGGTTAAGACGTCACACACAAAAGCTCTATCAATAATGGACTGATCAAAAGTATAACACAACAACAGTAGACCTATAATACACATCAGTAAACACCCTCGGCAAAGCCTGCATTACGCAGGACAACCGAGATAACAAGAACTGCACTCTGCCCAGGTGCCAACTTGTGCTTTGTGCACAAGTAGTTGTGCGCCAGCAGAGCGCACAATGAGGTGCGCTCACCATTGGCATCACCAGGAATGCTGGTCCCTCATTGGCTGTTAATGGTGATGTGATTGGGCGACGGGCTTAAACAAAGAAGGACACCGACATACAGTACGCAGCCGAACGCAGCCTACTTTCACACTCTGCTGGCGCTAGTAACACATATCCACACAGTACAGTACGTCAGAGTAGTATAAAGAAAACCTAGTATAAGCAAAGTATAAGTCATAATATGTAAATGAGTTAGAGTGTTTGTGGGGTCCACAGGTTCCTGGTACTGAGCTGGAAGCCTGGCTGGTGCAGAGAGAACCAGACATGCTGCCCCCCCATACTGACCACCAGCGCCCCCTAGTGGTCCAGAGAGGACCCCCCCACACTGACCCCCAGATGGACGGACCCCTCGCTGGGCGGGACGAAGAACAGGAGGAAGAGGAGGAGCTTAAAGAGGTAGAGGTGAGTGACATGGTCATGTTGAGGTCGTACGTTCAAGTGATTTGACTTCCTGGTTTGATGTTAGTTTCTGAGCGGTTCAGTTGAAGACACGCCAAACTTGGTGCTCGGGTGGGGCTGTCCACTGCCGCAGTGTCAGTCTAGGCCTTTAGGGGCAGTGGTAACGTAGCTGTCTATGTGATGTGTGTCTAATGTGATGTCACATGTGTCTAGTATGTCACATGTGTCTAGTATGATGTCACATGTGTCTAGTATGATGTCACATGGTCTACTATGATGTCACATGTGTCTAGTATGATGTCATATGTGTCTAGTATGATGTCACATCATGTGAGTGGACACACGCCCGTTAAATAAACACAGTGCTTTCTATAGATAGAAACACACAGTATTCTACAGGCTGTTGGAAGTGATGAGTCACCAGCTGGGAACACCCTGCTACACACACACACACACACACACACACACACACACACACACACACACACACACACACACACACACACACGGCTGAGATGTGTGTCTAAACGCTAACCGGTCTGTCACCATTGCTGTCATAATGTTATCGACAGATGAAAATATGATCAGATTTAGACTGGGTGTGTAGCTAGACTGTATTTGTATTTGTTATCAGATGTAAACTCAGTAAGTCTTGTCAGATCCATGTGGCCCATAGGGCAGGAACCTCTCCCCTGTTTCTATAGGTGGAGTTTGCATGTTCTCCCCGTGTCCCCTAGGGTAGGTACCCTCACATAAAACATGCAGTAATCCTGGCCTCTAATCTATACTGCCTCCCCCTGGCCAGCCGGGGCACCAGATGGGGGTGAAAGGAACTGGTTGGAATAACGTGTTGCTTCCACACGCTATACGTTCCTACCGGGGAAAACTCCCCTACTGTCAGGTGATAAGAAGCAGCCTGCTCACTCCTCATGCACTGAAGGAAGCATGTGCTCAGTTCAGGGCTCTGCCCAGGTTGGCAGAGGGAGAGCAGAGCCCTGGCAGTGGGCACTGGGGGAAAAAATGTGTTACAAAAATAGTGGGATAAAAAATGATGAAACTCACTGGAGGTCCGAGGCTGTTCAGTACATCTGCTGTGAGGGCAGCTGCTCCACATGGCAGCAGAGCAGCAGAGGCGTGTCAGACACCAAAGGGTTTTAATATACAATATAATGCATCCTGGTTGGATCCACTATAGTACGACATGGTACACAGAGACTAAAATTAGCCTCCTACAGTAAGTGGGCGCCAGCGTCTGATGGCAAATCTGTTTACTGGTTCTAGATCCTGCAAGAGTGTGTTGCTGGGTCAGAGAAAGGGAGATAATGAAGTAGATTTTCTCCTTATTTGTGTCGCTGAAAAAGCCACTTTAGTATGAACATGTTGGGAATATTATGTGGCTTTGTGACGATCAGGTCCAACATTTAGTTCAGTGAGCATGGAGATAAAGAATGGTTCAGAAGCTGTGTTCACGTTCACTCTCCCATTGGAATGAATAAACTCCAACCATGCTTCCTGTCTCCTAAAAGGGTATCCACATATACGTAACGCGGATACGGGAAGTAAAACGGAGATGCCGTGTCTTGCTATTTCCGTCTTGGCTGACGCCACACTTCCAGAGTGTTTACTGGACACGCCCCCCTGGACATAACTGGTCCAAACATATTGCAACACATCAGTCTCATCCTGGCTCCAGCCCATAGGCCCCGCCCACTCTCTGAGCAGACTGTCTCTGTTGGTACTGGTGTTGTAACCTGAACCTGACGTTTACTCAGAACAAGCATGAGGTTGGTCTATAACGACAAGCCAATCAGCTTTAGCGGCCGTTCAAGCTGTGTGACGGAAGTGTAGTTGTTTACAGAGTGACTGACTGATTGATCACATTGCAGCCTGATTCCTGGGTTAATTTGCGCTGTTGACACTCGGACGGTTTTGTAATCTTTGATATGTTAATAGACCCTAATCTGAAACGGTGGAGTGAATGGTGTTTCATCGATACGCGACGCAAGCATTCTCGCGAGCACTGTCATTCTCGCGAGCACTGTCATTCTCGCGCGTACGCTTGTTAACAAAACAATCATGCACAGGCAGTCTCTGCAGTGTATGCTGGCTTTAGCCTTCTTTGGTTGCAGTACAGTACTGTATGTACATCACTCTCTGAACAGAAACAAGCACAGGAGTCAGTCAGTCAGTCAGTCAGTCTGGCTGGCTGGCTGACTGACTGACTGACACCCCGGTCTGTCAGTCAAACACCAACCCCTCCCCTTTGTAATGGCTAACAATGGAGACGATGTCAGACTGAAGCTTCAGGAAGATTAGTCTGAAATCTAGGCTACCTCTGTCTGTCTGTCTGTCTGTCTGTCTGTCTGTCTGTCTGTCTCTCATAATATTAGACAGAATATTCCAGCAGCCCTGCTAGATGTTTATACTGTAAACCTAACCGTCCAGTAGTGAACATTAAAGCAGTGATGGTGTCTCAATAAGTAACTTTAGGTGGAGCAGTGATGGTGTCTCAATAAGTAACTTTAGGTGGAGCAGTGATGGTGTCTCAATAAGTAACTTTAGGTGGAGCAGTGATGGTGTCTCAATAAGTAACTTTAGGTGGAGCAGTGATGGTGTCTCAATAAGTAACTTTAGGTGGAGCAGTGATGGTGTCTCAATAAGTAACTTTAGGTGGAGCAGTGATGGTGTCTCAATAAGTAACTTTAGGTGGAGCAGTGAGTCAGGTGGAGGACAGTAAAACATGATTCATCTGAAGCATGTGGTGCTTTAAACTAACCTCACCCCCCCCCCCCCCCAGTCCCTACTGTACCTGTACACACACACACACACACACACACACACACACACACACATGCATGCACACACACACACACACGTACACACACACACACACACACACACGCTAGAGCTGCATGCCAATATTCCTCAGAAATGAAATTTAAATATTGGTTTTAGAAATTGGCCCGAATATCGATATTCGATATATTCGAATATTAATATTATATATATATTTTTTTTTTACAGGGACAATACCAAAAAGTATTTATCAAGTTGTAAACACACACACACACACACACACACACACACACACACACACACACACACACACACACACACACCTTCCCTCTGCAGTGCTCTGAAAGTGACTGAAGGTGATAGCTGACCTTTCACACACACTTCATAGCTTCCCTAAAATGAACATTGAGACTGTAATGTTGTGAACACTGTTTACACAGTCCATGTACCACTCATCTGACACACACACGCACGCACACACACACACACACACACACACACACACACACACACACACACACACACACACACACACACACACACACACATGCTCACACATGTTTGTGTGTTTGTTCCACTGGCCTTGTGACCAAAGTAGCGAGACTGGCTTGTTTTGAAATCTGAGCTTTCTAACCCCCCCCCCCCCCCCACCCACACACACACACACCCGCACGCACACACGCACGCACGCACGCACGCACGCACGCACGCACGCACGCACACACACACACACACACACACACACACACACACACACACACACACACAGAAATGATGACGGAGAAAGAGATGTGTTCAGAAGGTGGTCAGTGGTGTTGTTGTTAGCAGGAGGGACTGACTGACAGACAGGACACCAGAAGGACTTCAGCTGTCTGTAAAAACTAATAATTGAAAAATGATTAACTGTAGTTAGAACAACAGATCTACTCCCCATTGCAGGCATTCTATGATCCTATAGTTTACTGAGACGCTACGCTGTCTCTCTGCATTCTATGATCCTATAGTTTACTGAGACGCTAATCTGTCTCTCTGCGTTCTATGATCCTATAGTTTACTGAGACGCTACGCTGTCTCTCTGCGTTCTATGATCCTATAGTTTACTGAGACGCTACGCTGTCTCTCTGCGTTCTATGATCCTATAGTTTACTGAGACGCTATGCTGTCTCTCTGCGTTCTATGATCCTATAGTTTACTGAGACGCTAATCTGTCTCTCTGCATTCTATGATCCTATAGTTTACTGAGACGCTACGCTGTCTCTCTGCATTCTATGATCCTATAGTTTACTGAGACGTTACGCTGTCTCTCTGCATTCTATGATCCTATAGTTTACTGAGACGCTACGCTGTCTCTCTGCATTCTATGATCCTATAGTTTACTGAGACGCTATGCTGTCTCTCTGCATTCTAGTTTACTGAGACGCTACGCTGTCTCTCTGCATTCTATGATCCTATAGTTTACTGAGACGCTACGCTGTCTCTCTGCATTCTATGATCCTATAGTTTACTGAGACACTACGCTGTCTCTCTGCGTTCTATGATCCTATAGTTTACTGAGACGCTACGCTGTCTCTCTGCATTCTATAATCCTATAGTTTACTGAGACGCTACGCTGTCTCTCTGCATTCTATGATCCTATAGTTTACTGAGACACACTACGCTGTCTCTCTGCATTCTATGATCCTATAGTTTACTGATAGTTTACTGAGACGCTACGCTGTCTCTCTGCATTCTATGATCCTATAGTTTACTGAGACACTACGCTGTCTCTCTGCATTCTATGATCCTATAGTTTACTGAGACGCTACGCTGTCTCTCTGCGTTCTATGATCCTATAGTTTACTGAGACGCTACGCTGTCTCTCTGCGTTCTATGATCCTATAGTTTACTGAGACGCTATACGCTGTCTCTCTGCATTCTATGATCCTATGGCTATAGTTTACTGAGACGCTACGCTGTCTCTCTGCATTCTATGATCCTATTGTTTACTGAGACGCTACGCTGTCTCTCTGCATTCTATGATCCTATAGCAGCCAGGGGTCTTCAACAGGGGGTCCAGGACCCCTAGGGGGTCCCCAGAGTTACTACAGGGGGTCCTCCAAATCTTTGAGTGATAGAAACTTATTTCTCCTTTTTTATATTAACCACTTGAACCCTAGCGTCCATATTCTGAGAACTTTAGCCAAAAATAGCCGTTCTACAAGCTCACAACGCCTCGCGCTGCGAGGCGTTGTGAGCTTGTAGATCGGCTATTTTTGGCAAAGAGCTTTGGTGTAGAGGGGAAAAAGAGCAAACTAAGTACCGATTGAAAGGTCAAGTTTATTAAGTATTAACAATTCAAGCGGTTAAATATCTGAAAACACAAATTGACATGAATCCAAAATACGCTGATGTTTGTGCTGTCAAACAATGAAACTATATGGAATGAACAGGTTGTGGGGGTCCCTGCTTCATCTCTCTCTCAAATAAGGGGTCCTTGCTTTGAAAACGTTAAAGACCCCCTGTCCTATAGTTTACTGAGACGCTACGCTGTCTCTCTGCATTCTATGCATGTGTTCACCTTGCTCACTGGATAAAGAGTGTCTGTTAGATGCCTTCATTGTAAACTATAAATAGTTGAACTTGTCACAGAGGAGTTCTTGTATAAGCAGGTTAGACCAGGTCTCCAGCAGAGCTGTTGGAACCCAGCGCTCTGCAGAAGTAGATGATCAGTAGATGGTTTCACCAGGCACGTGCACACATAGACATCGAAGGGGGCTTGAGCCCCTGCCCTTTTATCTGTAAAAAGTGTCCTCTCCAGACCATGAATGCAGTTTACACTATGGTGAAATAAATTCAAATGTCCTCTTTCCAAGCCACACCTGAAGGCAGCATTCAAGATAATTGCCTTGTCCAAACTCTCCTGGACTTGAATGCAGTATCTTAGTTTAGTTTGGTTTATTTCAATCCACTAAACTAAACTACGATACTGCTTATTCTTATTTTTCTTATGATGATAGAATTGTCCTCTCTGTGTAGAAATCCATGCCGTTACGCCACATCTTCAGTATTGACTTGATAATCAGTTCAGTATCAAGCACCGAAAATAGCCGACCTCCAAGCTCACACCGCTTCGCAGCGCGACGCGTTGTGAGCTTGGAGGTCTGCTATTTTCTATATTTTCACCATAAGGCCCTTCTAGAAATGTCAGCCACTGCCTCTCTAACATTGTGTGCACGTCCCTGGGTGTCACCACGTACTGTACAGCATGTTCACATCCTCACATGAACTGTAGGGTCATTTCAGGATGTTTACATAATTATCAACCTTACAGTGAGGACGCCTGAACCACTGTTAAATATGAACATTACACTTGGTCACTGCCAGGAAGAAACCTTGTAACTCCCGTTTTTCTTCCATTAGTTCCTTCCGCAAATTAACGCCCTACTTTGTCATGCTGTCAAAAGTAGCAAAGTAGTAGTTAGTGGCTTGTAGGTCTGCAATCATTACGATATTTTTAGGAGAAGAAGCAGTTTTAAATATTATTAACAAGAGCTTGTGTGACAAAATAATCACTATGTTGGATGCAATTGAACACTGTGAAAAGTACCATCTTTGGACACAGGAGGGTTTACAGCAGCTGACAGAGTGGTGATATAATGAAACTTACAGTTCATATGAGGATAATGTAATAATGTTACATATCCATAGTGGTGATATAATGAAACTTACAGTTCATATGAGGATAATGTAATAATGTTACATATCCATAGTGGTGATATAATGAAACTTACAGTTCATATGAGGATAATGTAATAATGTTACATATCCAGTGGGGTAAAATAACTAAGTACATTTACTGTACCATTATGAGTTACTTTGACTTTACTGGAGTATTTCCAATTTACAGCACTTTTACTTCTACTCCACTACATCTCAGAGGCAAAGATTGTACTTTTACTCCACTAGGATTATTTGAAAACTTTAGTTACTTTGTAGCTTTTGATTATTACTACAAAACATACAGTAACCCCTTCAACCCTATCCATTCGGACGTTTGAAAATAGCCGATCTACAAGCTCACAATGCGTCAGACACAACACATTGTGAGCTTGTAGATCGGCTATTTTCAAAAGATGTTTTTAATACAATCTATGCATTTGAAAACTTGAAATGGGAAATTGTGCATAATGAGTACTTTATACCTTATTGGTACCGTAAGTACATTTTGATGCCAATACCTTTAAACTTTTAAACAAGTACACTTTCTATTCCAGACTTTTATAGAGTATTTCTACACTGCAGTATTGATACTTTCACTTTAGTACATACATACTGTACATTTGAGTACTTTCTCCACCACTGAACATATCAACCTTCCAGTTCATGCGAGGATAATGTAATAATGTTACATATCAAGCTGTCAGTTGAGTTCATGTGAGCATGTGTGTGTAAATGACATTTGGTGTCAACCTCTCCGTTCAACTCGTATCATTTTAATCTCCTCTCGCTGGCGGCAGCATTTCTGCCTCTCCTGCTTCTGGCCATGAACTGAACAACCTGCTTGTCCTACACATTTACACTGTCACAGCTTTAATAAGACATAGGATAAGAATACATAAAAACAACATGAAATGCCCTTTAGATATCCGCACGGGTCCTGTGGATGAGTGAAGATATATTGAGGTCCAGTAAATATAAATATGTATACATTTATGATAAACACGTACGTATAGGGTCAAGTGGGGACGGGGTTGGTGGGGTTGCTTGTATAAGCCCCTCCAGCGCTAGCGGCTAAAGGTTGGAGCTAAACTTAGCAGCGCGGCGGCAGACAGAACACAACATATGGAATGTCTGGGGGCTGCATGGCCATGGGACTGGACGTATGGATGGTGTGAGACAATGTGGACGCATAGCTGCACAACTAGGACAACTATACACACTGTCTGTCTGTCTGTCTGCCTGTCTGCCTGTCTGTCTGTATGTCTGTATGTCTGGGTTCACTGAGGATAAGGATAACAATAGAAAAGGACACAGACGTAAACAACACAGCTCTCTTATGGAAGCAGAGAAAAACACCCAACAGCCAAACAAAGTGCTTAAATGTAGAGTAGGGAATGTTCCCTTGCATTTGCTGTTCTACCTCACATGGAATCTAGTACAGTGATTTGAACTGGGGTCCCCCCACCCTGACTGGGTGGAGACCCCCCACCCTGTCCCTGATGAGCACTAAGAGTCGAGGCATTACATTTTGTAACACAACACAAAATTGTGAAAATAGCAGATCTACATGCTCACAACGCCTCGCGGCCTCGCGTTGAGAGGCATTTTTTGTGAGCATGTAGATCTGCTATTTTCACAATTTCTGCCTCTAATATTTGACAATTTGGCCAATGTTTAGGTATTAAAAAGTGTGTGTGTGTGTGTGTGTGTGTGTGTGTGTGTGTGTGTGTGTGTGTGTGTGTGTGTGTGTGTGTAGGAGGCGCCCTCCCCTCCCTCTCCTGCTCTCCTCTCCTCCAGTGAGTTGGAGCTCCAGTGGGAGGATCTCCTGTCCATCCTAGAACCACCGGTCAGTTCCTCCTAACTTCTAATCAATACTGCAATCAATCAATCAATGATCAAGTGGGGGGCAGGTAAGGCCCACCCCCACTCGACCATGATTGGAGGAAGACCTGTCAGTTTTGGTGCAGAAACTGCGGACCAAACACTCTAGAGTAACTAACATTATCAGAACATAGACCCATTTAGTTATGATTTGAATTAAAGATTCAGCAAAGATTCAGCGAGCCTTATCTCTACGGGTAAGGAGTTCCAAAGAGTTGGGGCTCTGAAGGCAAAGGCACGTTCACCTCTTGTTACATAATTGCAGGTATGGGCACGATTAACAGACCTTCGTCTGAGGATCTGAGTGTACGTGAAGGCACATAAGGCTAAAGTAATTCTGAGATGTAGGACGGTGCGAGACCGGATATGGCCTTGTACGTGATTAGTGACATTTTAAAATCAATTCTAAACGAGATGGGCAACCAGTGCAGGGAGGCTAAAACGGGAGTTATGTGGTAAAAAGTTCTAGTGCCAGTTAGAAGCCGTGATGAATGGGATGCTGCATCTCAACGTCCCTTCAATACAATCTGACAAATCTTACAACCCCAAGAGACATGATGTTATCTCATACTTCTGTGGCTCAGAACATCTGCCTTGAGCGGAGAGAGAATGTACTGTAGTTTATTTACTGCACTGAGGATTTTACACATTGGGGGTTCCATGATTTACAATCAATCAATCAATCAATCAATCAATCAATCAATCAATCCTGTGTGTTCAGGACATGGAGGTTGACGGTCCAGTGACAGAGTTGTTGCCGGGAGACCGTGGTTACCATGACGCCAGTTACCATGACGACCAGCAGCTCAGCCCTCTGATTGGTCAGGATGTGAGTCTACAGCTGCCTGCAGGTGAATGAGATAAAATCACACCCAGTGTGAAGTGAGCGGTGCTATTTGTGAGTTCATTTCATTACGCACGGTAAGCGTCCCGCCAAGCTTGGCCAATGTGGGATGGGGCCGCGGGATATACAGTACATACAGTACATACAAACAGACATTGTCAGATGTAGGAGCGGTTAGCACCACTAAAAAGAAAATCGCCTGCATAATTGCCCGCGGACCCCCATCTCAAAATATGTTGTTCCAGGGACCACCCCCAGAAGCAGAGATTTGAGTTACAAATGTTCGCTTTTAAAAAGATATATTCAAATATTTGCTCAAAGAAAATCGCAATTGATCAAAAATACAGCAGCAGATCTACAAGCTCGCAGCGTGGCACAGAGTGCCGCACCATTCCAAAATTAGGACTATACTAACATATTTAGTCCTAGTTTTAGTCACCATAGCTTAGTTTTTATTTAGTTTTTAAACAAATAGCGAAAATAGTGTCTATATTTTCGTTATTATACAATCAAGTCTCATAAGTGGTAACCCCCCCCCCCCCCCCCCCTTCCAGAAACCCTGACCCCCAGTGACCAGCTGGACGACGGCCCCGCCCCTGGCCCCGCCCTCTGGGACCACTATGTCCACTGCTCACAGCGTCCCCCCTCAGACCACCTCTCTCTGCTGGAGGACCCCCATGATGAGGAGGATCTGGCCATGGACCCCTTTAGGATGGACCTGCTGAGACCAGGGGTCCCTGAGGATGGAGACCCCATGGACACCGGCGGTCCCCAGACTCTACCGCACGACCATACGCTGCCACGGTTATTAAGAGTTTTTACATTTTTGTTTTATTCTGTCCTTGCAGCCTTGTGCACTCGTGGCCATATATGGACTACTTGTGTGCCAGCAGAGCGCACTTGTTGTTGGTGACGTCACCAAGAATACTGGTCCGCGATTGGCTGTTGATGGTGATGTCACCAAGAATACTGGTCCGCAATTGGCTGTTGATGGTGATGTCACCAAGAATGTTGGTCCGTGATTGGCTACGGCCGTAAACACAGACAGATACGCCACTGAACGCAGTACTTTTGTGACATGTGACCCTTGACCTTTTGACCTCTGGTCGTTGACAGGAACAGTGAGGAAGGGGAGGAGTCAGACGAGCTGCCCAATCCGCTGGGAGATCTGCTGGTGGAGGCGGCCATCTTGGACGAAGAGGCGGCCATCTTTGACGTGGAGGCGGCCATCTTGGACGTGGAGGCGTCCATCTTGGACGATGAGGAGGCGGCCATCTTGGATGGGATCAGCCTGCTGGACCTGGCTCTGGAGGAGGAGGAAACCCCGCCCCTCACGGAGGAGGCGGAGTCACACCTGGAACCCGAGGCCGTCGCCGGTCGCTATGACGACGATGTGTCGGCAGTGGAGGAATGGGAGAACGACCAGGGTTACCATAGCAACCATCAGCAGCAAGGTAAGGGGAGGAGCCTAGCGTGTCATTTCCTGTCTCTCTCAGATTGGTTTAATCCAGGAGTTCCTATGATTGGCCACTAGTTGTGCTGTTCTGGCACCAGAAGCAACATGTTCTCCATAGGATTCCATGCATTTCCCCCCAACTTTTACATTTTCTTACCTTAATAAACATTGTCATAAATACTTTATGGTTTCTGTCGCTAGTTTAAAGCCTCGTTTCAATCACCATGATATGCGTTTTATAAAAATATGGTCCAATTTATATGTTATAATTGATGTTATAGCAGGGTATGCTGTAGGAGGGGCTTGTGATCATAGGCTTGTGATGATTCTTCTTCGTGTGCTTTATTTTCGGCAAGCTCAAGACAATGTCCCATGTAACCCTGCGGTTGCACGTGACCGTTGGCAGCCAATAGCATTCCAATTGGGTACCACTAAACAATGATGGCGACACCCATATGAGGGCAAAAAAAAGCGTCATTTTCGCAGCATAGAAACCAATGGGTTCTCACCGTCCTTATTTTTTACAGTCTATGGTTTAATCAGGTCGGAACAGCCAAAAAACGAATCTCTTTTTCTCTCTTTCTCTCTAGATTCAGACTCTGGTCTCTCGCTGGCGTTCAGCCCTGTGTCTCCCTGTGCCTCCGAGACCTCCTCCTGCTACTCCTCGAGCTCCTCCTCCTCCTCTTCAAGCTCCGCCTCCTCCTCTTCAAGCCCTGCCTCCTCCTCTGGACGCTCAGAGGAGGAGGGGCGGGGCCTGTCCGCCGACGAGGAGGAGGAGCTTGGGGAGGCCGTGAGCATAAAGCAGGAAGAGGAAGAGGTGGAGCTAGGAGCGGTGGGAGGAGCTTATGGTATCTCCTGGTTGGAGCGCGTTGGACACGACCACACCTACAACCAGCCCGGGGCTCCGCCCCCCATCGCGGACCCGCCCACCGCCGGCCAATGCTGCGGAGGCGCCTCCCCTCCGAGCCCCGCCCACCAGCGAAGCCGCCACGCCCACTCCGCCAGGCAGTGGAGTCTGGACGAGCGGCGCGCGCGTCAGCTGCGAATCCCCTTCTCTAACGACGACATTGTCAACCTGCAGGTGGACGACTTTAACGCCATGCTGGCCGGACATCACCTGGACGACCAACAACTAAGGTACAAACATCATGTTACTATGACAACCAACAACTAAGGTACAAACATCATGTTACTATGACGACCAACAACTCAGGTACAAACATCATGTTACTATGACGACCAACAACTCAGGTACAAACATCATGTTACTATGACGACCAACAACTCAGGTACAAACATCATGTTACTATGACGACCAACAACTCAGGTACAAACATCATGTTACTATGACGACCAACAACTCAGGTACAAACATCATGTTACTATGACGACCAACAACTAAGGTACAAACATCATGTTACTATGACGACCAACAACTAAGATACAAACATCATGTTACTATGACGACCAACAACTCAGGTACAAACATCATGTTACTATGACGACCAACAACTAAGGTACAAACATCATGTTACTATGACGACCAACAACTCAGGTACAAACATCATGTTACTATGACGACCAACAACTCAGGTACAAACATCATGTTACTATGACGACCAACAACTCAGGTACAAACATCATGTTACTATGACGACCAACAACTCAGGTACAAACATCATGTTACTATGACGACCAACAACTCAGGTACAAACATCATGTTACTATGACGACCAACAACTAAGGTACAAACATCATGTTACTATGACGACCAACAACTAAGGTACAAACATCATGTTACTATGACGACCATCATGTTACTATGACGACCATCATGTTACTATGACGACCAACAACTAAGGTACAAACATCATGTTACTATGACGACCAACAACTAAGGTACAAACATCATGTTACTATGACGACCATCATGTTACTATGACGACCATCATGTTACTATGACGACCAACAACTAACTAAGGTACAAACATCATGTTACTATGACGACCAACAACTAAGGTACAAAACATCATGTTACTATGACGACCAACAACTCACGTACAAAACATCATGTTACTATGACGACCAACAACTCAGGTACAAAACATCATGTTACTATGACGACCAACAACTAAGGTACAAAACATCATGTTACTATGACGACCAACAACTCACGTACAAAACATCATGTTACTATGACGACCAACAACTCAGGTACAAAACATCATGTTACTATGACGACCAACAACTAAGGTACAAACATCATGTTACTATGACGACCAACAACTCACGTACAAAACATCATGTTACTATGACGACCAACAACTCAGGTACAAAACATCATGTTACTATGACGACCAACAACTCAGGTACAAAACATCATGTTACTATGACGACCAACAACTCAGGTACAAACATCACGTTACTATGACGACCAACAACTCAGGTACAAACATCATGTTACTATGACGACCAACAACTCAGGTACAAACATCATGTTACTATGACGACCAACAACTCAGGTACAAACATCATGTTACTATGACGACCAACAACTCAGGTACAAACATCATGTTACTATGACATGTTACTATGATGACCAACAACTCAGGTACAAAACTGATTGTGATTGGTCCACAGCCTCATCAGGGACATCCGCCGCCGCGGTAAGAACAAGATGGCCGCCCAGAACTGCCGGAAGAGGAAGCTGGACGTCCTTCTGGGCCTGGAGGAGGAAGTGATGTCACTGAGGCGACGCAAGGCCCGCCTCCAGCGCCACAGACAGGAAGCGCTGCGGGAGCTGCAGGAAATGAAGCTGCGAATCAGCGCTCTGTACCAGGAAGTGATGATGCAGGGGGAGGCGGGGCCTCTGGAGGACATGTCACTCGCTGCTTCTGGTCATGAACACCCCGGCCAGCAGGGGGCAGTAGCAGGCCTGCCACAGGACAACAGGAGGAGTGGCAGGAAACAGAGGAACAAGAAGTGAATAGAGACCACCAACGTTAATTCTGTCGGAAAAATGGGAAATATCGTTATTGGGTTTTGTTTGACTCATTTCTAGCGTTGAATGTGCTCCTCCCCCAAATAGCCCCGGGCACACAGGACGGGAGGCCGGGCGGTACGCGTGACGTAACAAAAATGCTCCCGCGATAGTGTTTTTCACAGGACGATCGCGCTATGAACGGTGAACGTGAACACATCGTTTGAACAGATCATTACCGCGATTCGTTCACTGTAATGAACGGTTTTGCCCGCCACTACACTGATCTAAATGTTGGACACGATCGTCAAAAGACACACAATCGTTCTGCCATTCTGAGGGTAAAATGCAGATATGGGGGGACGTTGTTTAATGTGATCAGATAGTTCATTTCT
This sequence comes from Nannobrachium achirus, assembly GCF_963921795.1. Classification (NCBI taxonomy): domain Eukaryota; kingdom Metazoa; phylum Chordata; class Actinopteri; order Myctophiformes; family Myctophidae; genus Nannobrachium; species Nannobrachium achirus. The sequence continues at coordinate 2,295,367 of NC_137813.1, read as the reverse complement.
GTTTGGGATGTCAAGGCCAGAAAGCAGTGTTTTGCCACTCAGTAGGCGTTCCCACATTACTTCCAGGTATGATCATGATGTCACGTGCATACCCTCTGTTCAGAACAAAACAAACAGATCATGAATCATGATCAGCGAGTCACTAACAAAAGGACTTGATCTGAACTCACGTTCGTTCAACTGAAAGAACCAAAGACTGCGTTTCCCACAATCCTCTCTGAACCTCAGGTCAAGTTCTCATGGACTCTCTCTTCTCCCGGTGTCTCGCCCAGGGGGGCGTGGTTTTGAGGTTTGAGAACCACTGACATAGTAGTCTCTCAAGAACAGACTAACTGAGCTCCAGTTGAGTGAAAAGGACCTTTTCTTTGACGATGGCTGGCCAGATTGCTGACATAGAAACATGGGTTTTTCGAAAAAATCTTAGAAGGATTCAAAAGCCACTTAAATAATCGGGTCAAAATTCAAATTTTCACGATTTTTCAAAAATAGCAGATCTACAAGCTCGCAGCGCGGCACTCGGTGCCGCGCTGTGAGCTTGTATATCTGCTATTTTTCAATAGTTAAAGCAGTCAATAATCCTAGGCCTAAATGGGTTACTCAAGCGAACAACGGACGCTAAGCTAAAACAAGCTAACGGACGCTAAGCTAAAACAAGCTAACAGACGCTAAGCTGACACACTGACAGTGGGCTGGATCCCACTGGTCAGTGGGTTCAGGGTTGAGAGTGCCCTGCTCAAGGACACATGGTATTGGGTAGAGTAGGTGTAGGACCGACAACCTGCGCTGTAAAATGGTGCATTTATAAATACCAGTGCCTTTGTAATAATATCACATTAGTCCAGTGCCATGCTCAGGGACAGTCAGAGCAGAGCCAGCGTCAAACCGAGGACTGACTGTTAACAGTAACACACGTTCAAACCTCAAAGGACTGCACACGCCACCTTGTGGCTCTTCTCAGCATAACAGAATGGACCTTTGTATATAAAAAAAACACTGTCTAGTTCTGTCACAAACACTCCACACCTGCATAATGTTCTTTCACTCGTAGCTGATGTTTTTTTGCTACATGTTTCTCACCCCATGGTGACTTGTATTCATGGATATGTTTTAGTTTTTGTCCCAATAAGCCAATAATTTGATGACCAGCAGTGGTTCCCTATGGAGACACAAAAAGCCTGCTTTGTTCTTCATGGAGACACAACAGCCCCTTTTCCACTGACATGGCCCAACACCACACCACTCCACACCGCCCACTTGTGCCAGTGTTTGAAGCGGTGAAAGACGCTTCCAAGGTGTGGCTTTGTCTGTCCCGTGCCTGTCCCGTGCATCTCCGCGCTGTGATTGGTTAGTTTTGTCTGTCCTGTACATGTCCCGTGCATGTCCAAAATGAAGAATCGAGGATTGGCCAAGCTTCACATGACAATTTGGCTCTCCAGACAAAATCATTCATTCATTCAGAACTAGAACTAAAGCACATAGGAAGTATAGATCACAAAATGTATAGATCTAGAACAAAGAATACAAATTCACCGCTTCACTTCGAACCAAAGTTTGATTTTTCCTGGGTAGAGTGGTGTGAAAGTGGTACTAAAGAGTATCCACTCCAGAGTACGTCTGAGCTGGGCCAAACAGGTCCAAACACTTCATAATGACTGATCACTGACTTTTTATTTAGACCACCAGGATATAGTTGTAATACATGATCATAGATTCTATTGTGTTATAACCACTATTATAATCTATTATAGTGTATTATAATTATCATAGTAATACATTATAATAATTTATAGTGTGTCATAATCACAGTTATAATCCATTATAGTGTATTACCGATAGGGGTACTTTTGCGTAATGGAAAATGTAGTGGTGTAGTGTGGTGCTAAAGCTGCAGTCAAAAAGGGGCTAAAGAGCCTGCTTTGTTCCCTATGGAGACACAAAGAGCCTGCTTTGTTCCTTATGGAGACACAAAGAGCCTGCTTTGTTCCCTATGGAGACACAAAGTGTCTCCTCAAATGATTGGCTGGGGTTAGTAATCAATAGGAAGAAAAACATTAAAACATCATTTTGGGGGTGAACTAACTATGCCTTTAACACACTGTGACAAGAGAGCATGTTAACACCGGTCATCAAATGATTGTCTCAGGAATGCGGTGAAAAGAAAATATTTTGACCATTCCGGTCAACAAAAAGTCAAGTTGCTTTTTTTGTGCATGTTGGCTCACTGGAAACACTCTGCTACACCAGTGGGTCTCAAAGTGTGCTTCAAAAGAGTGTACAAACTGTTTTTACTTTTATACTTTTGAGTGCATTTCTGTACTTTTTTCCACTTCTACTTTTGAGGAAAGAAGTTGAGTCACTATTTCTACCAGTGTGTTTTTAAAAGTATTTCTACTTGAGTAAATAACGTGTACTTTAACCACCTATGAAGCAGGGTACTTGCATGTGACACGGTGCATTTTAAACGTGGATTAAATTAAATCTTTCACATTAAATTATCAGGATTTTAGTTTCTCAAATGTTCAGTCTCTAAATGAGTGATGCATTAAAAGTCAGAACACTTAAAGGTCTAGTAATGAACTTATTGTTGGTTTAAAACATGACCCTTTCAGACAATGCCAGATGACCAGGTCAGTTTCAGGAGATATTTAATAGAAAATGTGTCGTTTTTATGTGGATCAGTCAAACGTGCTTGCTGGTAATCAAGAACTTTGAACTGTTTTGGATGTACAGGAAGTGTAAATAAATGAATTATGATTTCATCTTGTCTCGAGTCAATATTTTCAAACTCACCTCTTCAGACCTCACCTCACCTTCTAACACCTTTTCATTAGATCATTTTATTTAATGTTTTTAAAAGATGTTAGTTCTACTATGTAATTATGTTCTATGTTGGTTATTGATCATATACTGTATATTATTTAGTGTGGGTCACATTCCTAAACCAATAATTTGAGGAGACGCTTAGGCCGGATTTACACTAGCAGTCAAATCCAGCCTGAATCTGAAAAGTGACAATACTTTTAGCCACAGCTGTAGGCATGTTGTTTACCTGGCTGGTAGCCTCCTTCCTTACTAACTAGCATCTCATTGTTTTTGACCTCTGACTAGAGTTTCATGTTTAATCTCATCTTATACATCGCTATGGATAAAATCATTTACATTATATTCACTACACAAATTCCCAAGACAAATGTGTAAATGATTACAAGACATTAAAAAGGGATAAAATATAGTTTGAATTTACAATGGGTTTGTGAAGGAAGAGGTCGTGTTTGATAAAAATGAATTTCAAATGATCTAAATACTGAATTATCAAATATATTACAATTGTTTGGGATGAAACAAAAGCCTGAGTAGACGATAAGACATGTTTGAAATGAATAAAACCTAGGAGTTAAAATCACCACAGCAACAAGCCTTTAAAAAAAAGATCTTTTATTGTCCAAAACACAAACAATTTCTGGTATAGAGTAGATATCGCCGTGACAATGATTTCAGCCGAGGGCGACAGGAGAACACATGCAACAACGTGACAGAACAGTTTCTAGTCGTCTAAAAAAATACAGAAAAATAAAAACATTCAGAGACAGAATTATAAAGAAGCTACAGCTAGCAGACCTCAACGTGTACAGAATACAGTGTCAAACCCTGCACTCTGGCACCCCCTGCTGACGGCTGGGAGAACTACACTACAGGCATGAAGGTGAACTGAACAACCAAATCATCAAAGGCTGGAGCCAGGATTGGGATTCAAGGAACCGTAGAAACCAGAGTCGAATATTAAGAAGTAAAACATGGAACCGGAGTCTGTTGCGGAACCAGGGTTTCCAATCTCGCTGCCAGAGCTGGTCTGTTATTACAATCACAATAACCAGAGTGGTTCTCAAACCTTTTTTTATTTATTTCAAAGACCACCTCAACTCTCACCAGTTAGACCCATAGGGGTCCATTTGGAACCCTCCCCCCACGTCTAGTAACCCAGAGGGGTCCCTGGACCTCGCTAGTTGTGTAATATGTAAGCAACACTGTATGCATTGGTTTAAAATGATGAAAATGGCCAAAATGGAAACCGTTAAAAGAGTGAATGGGTTGCTTACGTCAGCGGTTCTCCAAACGTTGATACTTGACGTTCTCACCTCAACTTTGACAAGTGTACAAATGGAACCAAATGGACCCGTGAGGGTCCATTTGGTTCCATTTGTACACTTGTCAAAGTTACAGACTTGTAAGGGTCCACTTAAAAGGAACCTACAGAGCCCCTGGAATCCATTTTGAGAACCACTGGCTTAACAGAATATCTCATGCTTTGTTGAGTCAACTTATTCAGTCCATGGGGTGTTGTTGAAATTCAAGCTGCCAGGCGAGCTGCCAGGGAAGGGATTTAAACCAGCAACCTGTACGCCGCGGGGGTCTGTTAACAGAGAAATAAAAAAATGCTGGTAAAGCTAAACGTCAACACAACGCGTCTACTGAACTCAACGCTAAGAATATCCAACAACACGCGTCGAGGCGGCGCTCCAACACGCGCAGCAACAACGACGTCACGACCAAAAGAACGCTAAAAGTACACTTTAAGTAAAAGAGGAAGGAAGGAAGGAAGAAGTCACGGTTTAAACGCTGGATATAAAAATCTAAAGGCTTTAAAAAGCAACAGTGAAGGAGAAGAGCGTCAAGCGCACGACTGGTTAATAGGCTTTCCCACGCCGGAGAGAATTTAAGACTTCCCGGGTCGAAAGAAAACAAAGAATTAGCTCTGTATTTTCTTCTTTTTTCTTTCTCTCTTTTCTTTTGAGGTTCAAGGAATGCAAAATGGAAAAACCTAAAAATAAAATAAAAATAAAACTAAGAAACGTTGAAATTGTGATCGTGGCTCGGATCACGAAGGCTAAAAAACCACGCTCTTGAGTTTATGTGAAGGAGAAATTTATTGGGGGGTGGGAGATAAAAAAAAAAAAAAAGCTTAGTAAAAAAAACATAACTTTGGCATTCAATGGCCTGGTTCAAACACTGTACTGGATCAGTGGACTGGACTGGTAATCTGCTAATACAACTAGACCTCCGGCTAGATATTCATTTATTAGTTATTGATCAATTACTTTGTCCATTTATTGAATTATCGAGAAATGTGTTCTATAAACGTTATGTACTGCATCAACAAAGCAACGTGGGAAATAAAAAGAATAGTTTGTTTTTATTGATTTTATACTTTGTGGTACAGCGGTGTTGCGCGAAACCAAACTAACAGCGAAAACAGATCTCACAATGCGTCATGTCGTGAGCTTGCAGATTCATGTCACTATATTAGACGTATGACGACGCGCTCTAAAAGATCAATGTCAGGTTTAAGGTTGTCGACCGAGAGAATCGATTTGATTCAAATCGATTGAAAAAGCGTTGATATGAGACTAGAGCTGGTCTGGGGTTTAGGTTTAGGATAATATGGTGATTTAAAAACATTTCCCTAATTTATACTTTCAAAAAAATGTGCAGATCAATAAGCTCGTACGGTTTTGAACTCATTGTGGGGCGTCAACAATACGCATGGTCCAGGGCTCTGGGCAGGACCATCCCAACGCTTGTAGATCTGCTGTGTTTGGAGGCCCGGTGACCATAGAAGTAAAAAGATAAGAGCCTGCGTCGGGTCTGAGGGCAGCCGTGTGCCTCACGGAAAGCCGTCTTTTCATAAACCAGGGTGCGTTAGGATAAAGTGACTGAAGGGCAATGGTTTGTGCGCCCTCTGGTCCTTCGTTTATTCCAACGCACCCTAGAGCAGTGTTTCTCAACCACTGGTCCTGGGGACCTTTGGTGTGCCCCTGAGAAGGGTCAAGTGTGCCCCTTGAAACTGCTTGAAAGCCAGTATTGTATTTATCATTTTAAAGATGATTTAAACTAGTGAAAAAACAGACGATCTACAAGCACACAACGCCTCTGTGTGCTTGTAGATCTGCTGTTTTCACTACTGTTGTGCGACAGCCTTGTATGATGAAGCAGGGCTTTACTTTGTGAAGAAACGTACACATTTGAAACTTGGAGATACAAGGTTTCTTCCCGACAGTGAGGATATTTACACCCCCGTATTATGTTGGTGTGCCCATGGATTCTTGGGACATGAAAAGTGTGCCATGCAGAACAAAGGTTGAGAAACACTGGTCTAGAGATTCTGACGCGCTGCGATTAGCCAGTAGTCACTTTGAGTGGCAGAGGTACAGATCGCAGCAGCAGTGAATGAGTTATCTATCCATCTTTATCTATCTTTATCTATCTTTTTATATCTATGGTCCCCGGACTAAAACATGATGGTTTCCTGTCAGGATGAAAGCGTTCGGATCCGCAGCCCACAAGCAAGGCGATCGCTCACAGCCCGGTACGAACTCTGATGGTGGTCAGCAGGAAGGCAGAGAGACATAGAGAGACACAGAGAGAGAGAGAAAGAGAGAGAGAGAGAGAGAGAGATGTTTCCATGGATTCTAAAGTTATTCTTTAACAAATCACCAACAACAGAAGTCTTGCGACGGCACAGGAACCACCGGCACCAGAAGCAACAACAAGATGAAATGAAGATAAAAAGTTGTTCATTCATAAACGGCTGCCCCTCTCTCTCCCTTCCAATACAGAAATCACAGCTCAAAGTGTATATATAAATGTATCGTTACACAAACGGACCCATTACTATTGTTTGGATTGAAGAACTTGTGCTGAAAGAAATATAAAAGCTTGATGCTTCAGATGTGTCACAATGTGCAAGCTTATATGTTTTTCATTTAAGCACAATAAAAGTAAATATCTACAGTATATAGCTCCAGAATCAATCGTCCATCTCTCTCTCTCTCTCTCTCTCTCTCTCTGTCTAGTCCAGAGGTTCTCAAAGTGAGAGGGTCCCCGGATGGAACCAAACAGACCCCATAAAGCAGTGTTTCTCAACCAGTGTGCCTGGGGACCTTTGGTGTGCCCCTGAGAAGGGTCAAGTGTGCCCCTTGAAACTGCTTGAAAGCCAGTATGGTATTTATCATTTTAAAAATGATTTAAACTAGTGAAAACAGACGATCTACAAGCGCACAACGCCTCGCGGTGCGAGGCGTTGTGTGCTTGTAGATCTGCTGTTTTCACCACTGTTGTGCGACAGCCTTGTATGATGAAGCACGGCTTTACTTTGTGAAGAAACATACACATTTGAAACTTCCCGACAGTGACGATATTTACACCCCCGTATTATGTTGGTGTGCCCATGGATTCCTGGGACATGAAAAGTGTGCCCATGCAGAAAAAAGGTTGAGAAACCCTGCCATAAAGGGTCCGCTTGGTTCCATTTGTACTCTCAGAGTTGTGAGGTCACTGACGTCAAACAAGTTTGAGAACCACTGCTCTAGTCTCTCTCTTCACCTCCATCTCTCTCTCTCTTCACCTCCTCTCCTCCTCTACTCCTTCTTGTCGTCCTCCTTCTTGTCCTCCTCCTCAGTGGGGTAGGAGTGCCAGGTCAGCCTCTCCTCGTAGAAGGAGATCACAACCTGAGGACACTTCACGTTGGCCTCCTTGGCAGGGACCAGGTCTGCCTCGTCACTGCTCTTCCTGTGGGGGGGGGGGGGACGGACAGGACAGACAAGAGGACAGGAGGACAGATGGACAGAGGGACAGACAGGGAGGAGATGGATGGAGGTGGAGAGAAGAAGAATAGAGGGAGAGAAAGAGAGAGGGTTGATGGAGGGATGAGGAGAAGAAAAGAGAGGAACAGGAGGGTGGAGAGGAGAGGGAATGATCAGTTTATTCACTAAATCACAGCAACAGGATGTTTGTTTATGGAAAGGTATTTTTGGGACTTTTGGAGGTCCACAAATGGCCTCAAAACAAATGACCTGAAATATACTTAAATGTGTCTTCTAAATCCTAATGGTTTTCTGAATAACATGTCTTCATCTGTGAAGCTCAAGGACAGCTAGAATTAAATGTATTTGACCATAGACGCCCCCATCTCAATTTTAACTAAGATTAGCCACCATAACCTATAGCTGTGCTCACAAGCATTGAAATAATGGTGTGTGTGTGTGTGGGCTCGCTCTGGGTGAAATCATCCGGCAACTGTTTCTGACAGTAATATGGGCTTCTGGCGGGTTTGTTTCTTTTTACAGTGGTTTGACCCAATGCCACCTCTTGGCTCGCTGATCACCAGACTCCCAATCCACACCTCCCAGGTTTGCATCCCGTCTGTGCAACTATTTTTCTGCCACCGCAGTGATGCTACTAGCCCTGCATCCTGAGTCCCTGACTCATATTTTTTATAAAGGACTCATTAAACTAAGCATCCCTGCATCCCCAGGATGCATACAACACTATCCTTCCTGCTATCAATCATTTCACTGCACCAGCTGAGCTGCATGTGGTGGAGTCTCCACAGCTGTGTGTTCTGGCATTATTGATGAGATGATTGAGATGGTCTTGTAAATCCATGCTTCTGTCCTTTATTAACTACATACCAGTAGCTATTTGCCACTATTTGTTTTTGATGTTTTCACCGTTGATACATAAAGCGTGTTGTGTCGTCACAGGACCCATAAAATGATTCTGGGACCCATTCGAATAACCACCTGTGGGTCCCGGGACCCATTACACTGAAAACCTAGCAACATCACTGCCACAGACTTTTTTGCACCAAACTTTTTTTTTTGCCGATAAAGTACGGTATACTTATTGACCATGACAGAGGCCCACCGTCTAAAGTGACCTTGAGCCATGTGAGACACCGCCGAGCGAGCGAGTCGCCGTGTCGAGCGTTGACGAGGGTCGCATGAGCCACTCAGCGCCGTTAGAAGTCGTTACCAGGGGGTCTAGAATAGTAAATAGTGTTGTGTCGACTGCTTTCACGACCGACTGCCACTCAAGGGCTCCCGCCCCCAAATTAACAGTTGCTGTATGATTTCACCCGCGTGTTTGTGTGTGTGTGTGTGTGTGTGTGTGTGTGTGTGTGTGTGTGTGTGTGTGTGTGTGTGTGTGTGTGTGTACCATTTCATGAGGAACATCAGTTCTCCACTGGAGTCCGTGGCTCCAATGATCCTCTCAGGTTGAAGACCTCTGCCAAACCCTCTGGCCTTCTCACCCTGAGAGAGAGAGAGAGAGAGAGAGAGTTAACTATATGTCCCTCTACCAAAGCCTTCTCACCCTGAGAGAGAGAGAGAGAGATGACAGAACCACAATGAGACAAACAATCACAGGTGTAATCTCAGAAAGAAATATGGGTGGCAATAATTATTTTTACATTTCAGCCCCATTTCTAAAACAGTAAAATATAGTGCTCTCAACGCGTGGCCAAGACACGTGTTGAGAGCTTGTAGACGTTTGAGGTAATATGCATTAAACAATAATACGGTACATGTAAATGTACGGATGTCGATTACAATGAAATCACATTAATCTGCAAAAACAATTCAGGGGACAAATTATGCATAAAATAACTGAATGTAAGGTTAAAGGACAACTCCTCCCTAAAACACTTCTAGGCATATTTTCCTACTTATATTGATCCAAAATGACTGTCCATGAGGTCTATTAGGCAGAAATGCCCCTGTTGTCCAGTTTCCCCAGCAGAACCCAGCAGCTCTCATAGCATAGAGTGGAGCCTATAAGCCTATCGCTTTTACACTATTTGTTGTGTTCAAAAGTGATTTTGTTTTTCATGAATGTGTTACCAGTTGTCATTACAAACACATCCATGCCTTGGTTGTCCAACACAAGCCAAAACACTCTCATAAATAATGTTTTGGGGGGAGCATTTGGCACAGGTGCCAATCAAAGTGACTGTACTGGCCAATCACAGGGCATCTTTTCCGGGACTTGGCAAAACACATAAGAGAATAACATCTGTTTAGCAGAGTGTGGGACAACGATGACATGGATGTGTTTGTAATGACAACTAGTAACACATTCATGAAAAATAAAAACACTTTTGACCACAACAAATAGTGTAAAAGCGATAGGCTTATAGGCTCCACTCTATGCAATGAGAGCTGCTGGGGAAACTGGACAACAGGGGCATTTCTGCCTAATAGACCCCATGGACAGTGTTTTGGGATCAATATAAGTAGGAAAATGAGCCTAGAAGTGATTTAGGGAGGAGTTGTCCTTTAAATGTTAACACTATGGGGTGACGATGACCCAAATGTCCCTGGAAACAACCATAGCTTCCCATCTCTAGTACTGATGGTTTTATCTCCTACCAGGACCTCTAGTACTGATGGTTTTATCTCCTACCAGGACCTCTGGTACTGATGGTTTTATCTCCTACCAGGACCTCTAGTACTGATGGTTTTATCTCCTACCAGGACCTCTAGTACTGATGGTTTTATCTCCTACCAGGACCTCTGGTACTGATGGTTTTATCTCCTACCAGGACCTCTGGTACGGATGGTTTTATCTCCTACCAGGACCTCTAGTACTGATGGTTTTATCTCCTACCAGGACCTCTAGTACTGATGATTTATCTCCTACCAGGACCTCTAGTACTGATGGTTTTATCTCCTACCAGGACCTCTGGTACTGATGGTTTTATCTCCTACCAGGACCTCTAGTACTGATGGTTTTATCTCCTACCAGGACCTCTAGTACTGATGATTTATCTCCTACCAGGACCTCTAGTACTGATGATTTATCTCCTACCAGGACCTCTAGTACTGATGGTTTTATCTCCTACCAGGACCTCTGGTACTGATGGTTTTATCTCCTACCAGGACCTCTGATGGTTTCATCTCCTACCGGGACCTCTAGTACTGATCTCCTACCAGGACCTCTGGTACTGTTCTCAAAGTGGTGTCTGGGGACCCCCAGGGGTCATGGATGGAGTTCCAGGGGCCCCCATCAAAATGAGGAACAATTTCAACACTATATTGTCGCTGTCCGCAGAAACCGATCTACAATTATTATTATTTTCCCCCTTTTATAAATCAGAGCTATTTACATACACATATTGAATCAATGAAAGGTATTAAAAAGCTCTTCTGACAGGTGGGGAGTGCCTGCTCACTCCTCATGCACTGAAGCATGAGCTCAGTTCAGGGCTCTCCCCAGGTTGACAGAGGGAGAGCAGAGACAAGGATTACAGCTTAGGCAGTTGGCACTGGGTGAAAAAAATGAGTTACAAAAAATCGTGGGATAAAAATGAAGTCAGTCAAACCATTTAACTCCAACCCCAAAACAACTAATCTTAACTCCACCACTGTATGTGGGTAAAGTGATGAGAACACATTTAAGTATCATCTCAAACCAACTTTGATCAAGCAGTTTTGTCAATATTTTGGACATGGTTTCAGCCCGACATCAGAGATATATTAGTATAAATGGGTATATTAGTATATTGTATACTTATAGTGGATCTAGAAGCTCACTACGCAACATATAGTAAATGTTTCATCCTTGTGTAATTGACATGGAACATGTTTAAGAAGCAGTGTTCTAGTTCTGCTACTTCTCTCACTGGCTGCATTCCACTCCTGATAATATCCCTCTCTCCTCGTTTCCTTTCCTACCTCCTCTCCTCTCCTCTCCTCTCCCCTCTCCTCTCCTCTCTCTCACCTCATCCTTCTTCCTCTTGCTGCTCCTCTCCTCTCCATCGTGTTCGCTGGCAGCCTTCCTCTTGCTCTCCTTCTTCTTGGCCTCCTTCTCGTTGTGTTTGGTCATGTACTCAGCGATGAGGTCTGGACAGTCCAGGTTATCCTGGGGCTCCCACGTGTTGTCCTCCCTACGCACGCACACACACACACACACACACACACACAGAGACAGAGACACACAGACACACACATACACACACACACTTATATTAGTACACATGTGAAGACACTAGGGCATTAACGACTTGTGATTTTTGCAAGTCGACTCGACTCAGTAAAAAGTTGAGTTGAAGACGACTTTATCGTCTTGGACCTCCAGAAATGTGTTAGGCATGATCGCGATCGCGAAATTGCATGTTTAACCCCCATACCAACCCATTCTTTCAAACATGGCAGCCATGTTTGTTTACATCTGAAGAAAACATAATGGCTGATAAATCATGAATGCCTGAACGGATTTCCAAGCGGATTTTTTTGTTTGAAAGCTGTGAATAGTGGGCACACACGTGGTGCATCATCTAGGCATGGGCGTGCACGATCCGTGCACTATAAATTACATGGAAGTCTATGGAGACCATGGCATCAAGGGACATTGAAGAGAAAAAATCATGGCACCAAAAAAGTTAATGTGAAACATTGTTTTCTCACTCAACTGTAAACAAACCAACATAAAGTTTAAGTGTATAGAGGGTATCTGCACATTTCTAAAGTGACACTTTAAGGACTTTTTAATACCTCTAAAATAAACATTGTCCAAATTGTCAAATATATTAGAGGCAGAAATTGTGAAAATAGCCGATCTACATGCTCACAACGCCTCGAGGCGTTGTGAGCATGTAGATCGGCTATTTTCACAATAGAACCATGTTATACCAAATGTAATGTAGCACTGTAATGTTGGATCATTCTGTCTTTGACAATAAGCAATCCTACTGTTTGAATGCTGTACAGACGCACACATGGAGCAAAAATAATTATAGAAGGATTTTTTTCTTTTTCAACTTGGACTTTCTCTGGTGGGAGTTGACTTGTGTAATGAAGTCGACTCAGTCAACTTGTCCACATTTTCGTTATGCCCTGGAAGACATCTGTGATTTTTTGTGTGAAGCTGAAAAACTGCTAGTCTACAAGCTAACATCATTTATGACAAAATGATAACTTCAAACCCACGGCCGGTGCACCTCCCAAATGACTCCCCTCGTTCAACCCCACGGCCGGTGCGCCTCCCAAATGACTCCCCTCGTTCAGAACCTGTTTAGTTTGGTATTAGGGCTAGGGGTGGGCGATATGGCGATAATTATCGTCTCGACGATACAGCTTTGCCACGATATGCCTTTTCAGATTATCGTTTCTCTCGTGATACAAACAGTCATACAGAAAAGGCTCTGGATCTGGATACAGCGAGTGCACGTTCTATGAGTCGCTGCTCTATTGCTTAATTTATACTTCTATAGTACGGTGGTGTAATTCACCAAAAAGAACAGATCTACACGCTAACAACGTGTCGCGGCTCAACGTGTCATATTGCTTGAAGATCTGTCCCTTTGCTTTCACGGCCCCACCCCCGGGCAGCACGCAGACAGGCTCCGAGTGTCTACACTCTACAGTGACTGACCGGAGCACCGAGCAGCACGGCACACTGGTCCACGACCACGATTTAGTTTCACTTTCACGGGACTTTATAAAGCAGTGATGCAGCTTGCCCTGCATTCTTTGAAGCATATTTTTAATAATGGATGCATTAAACTAACAGGACGCAAACTACTTTATCCGTCCTGCTATCGCTATCAGCCATCTCACTGCAAACTGCTGCGCTCTGTGTGTGTGTGTGTGTGTGTGCGTGCGTGCGTGTGTGCTGGAGTGGAGTCCACAGCTGTGTGTTCTGGCAGTATTGATGAGGTGATTTAGATCGCCTTGTAAATGCATGCTTCTGTTTTTATTAACTACAAACAAGAAGCTATAAAGTGCTTTGTTTGTTATGCTTTCACCGTTGAAGCATGCGTGTGTCTCGCGGTGAAATCGTAGCGTCTATTTCGCGTCTATTTCATAATTGGCTTAGTTATAAAACCATGCCATTTTTGTTTAGTAGAAAAGCTAAAAGCTAGGATGATAACTGTATTGTAAAATACGGAGTAATTCTGTAAAAAGAAAGCTTGTATCATAACAAACCTCCTGACTTTGGTTGGTCGTAGGGTAATTTGCTTTCCCCCAAGTTTCAATGGTAAGGCATAGGTTGTTGTCAACCTGTGGGTCGAGACCCCCAGAGAGGTCCCGAAATGATTTAGCCAAATTGTTTTGAAAATAGCCGATCTACAAGCTCACAACACTCAAAAACATTTTATGGGAACCCATAAAACATTTCTTGGACCCATTTGAATGACCTGAACCATCATCACACCAACTAGTAAATATTTTGAGGTAAAAGATGTTAATTGTTTAATCAAAAATCAAAATGTTATCATTAAAAAAATCATAGATTAGGATATCTATCTTTCTATATGCAGCATAACAATGAATAGATTATCAATAGAATATCTGTGTGGGTCTTATAATCATAATAAACCTAAAAACTCGCATAAAACAGTATCGTGATAATATCGTGTATCGTGATACTGCATGAAGAGTATCGTGATAATGTTTTTTTCCAGTATCGCCCACCCCTAATTAGGGCTGAACGATTTTAGGAAAATATCTAATTGCGAATATTGCGATTTGAGATATTTATATATTTATTTTAGGATAAGTGATACAGTTTTATTTTGTTAAATGGTTGATATAATAAATTATTCCAACCAAAGAAAATCACTTCACTACCTCAAGTCAAGCTTCAATATTTATTGTGTAATAAAGTGTTACTAACTAGTCAAATTGGCAATCATGCAAATGGTTTGATTCAGTTCAGTTATATTTCCAAAAGATTCCATTTTATTATTAGCAATATAAAACGTTTTTTATATTCAGAAAGATCTCAGTAATGGTATTGTCTGCCTCTCATTATTGTCAAGGAAGGAAGTACCGTTGTTGATGCCTTGCTTTCATCACAGCAAAAAAAAAAATGCACCCTAAGACACACCATGAGTTTCACATGTGTGCAGGGGACGGAGGAGGGGAGCCACCGTCACACAGAAAACACTTTCACTTTCAGCTTACGACAAACAGCAGCTTCTAATTGACGCACAAGGATTTATTTTATATTCATAATGATTACCAGAACATTGACTAGCTGTAGCCATGGAGTACTCTGTTAGAACGGATATAAACTTTTTCTTGCCGTTTAGACGGCAGTGTGATGGCCTTGGCTCCTCTCCTCTGGAGGAGAGGAGCAACAACGTAATCATTATGCTCATTCATTAAACCGCTGTGTCGCACGCCGACAGACACCGATCTGCACAGTGAGATTGTGGATCAGCCGTCTTTGGCGTTTTGCAGCAGTGTTGTAAACACTGGGTCAGACCGTATGGAGTTATACATCGCTGCTGCCGTTATGATTATTATGTAAATTAATGAAAATCACCAAAACCGCATCCTTTACGATTCGCTAATTGTGGGCTCGCCTATAAGGCGAGCACACTCTAGATATTGTCATTATTTATCTATCAGGCATATCAAGTTCTCCTCAAAACTTCGGTTCCTTTCTACTCCTACATACTTAGTGAGAAAATGAAAATAAAAACATCAATGTGTTCAGTTTACAGTGGGGAAGTGTGCTATTATTTTCTATAGCAATCGGCCAAATGGTGGCGCTGTAGGAAGCCTTCGAAAGTGCGATCTTTGAACAGGTATAGCTCATGCTGTGTTATACATACAGCCATGAAACCTGTATACACTTATGCGTCTCCTCATGCCGAACAACTTTTACCCTCTAACTTTTGACCTCTGACCTTTAGGTCTCCCACAATTCGGAATTATATGAAAAACAGTAAAAATCTATCTCCTCCTGGGATTTTCGCGTCAAGTGCACAAAACTCTTTTCACATGAACTTTGGACCAATACCTATACAGTCTATGTGGTGAGAAGTTTGTACGTTAAACCATTAATTTTTAATAATTCAATTCATATTGCGGTTTTATGCAAATTATTATTCTGCCTCTAAATCAAACATGCAAAGTGTTACGTTCATGGCATTTGGCAAACATGTAGAGGTTTAGTCCAAATATCACTGAAACCAATCTTATTCCAATTGGCCAAAGGGGGGCGCTATACGAAGCGTTTGAAAATTCAAACTTCAAACGGGCATAAGTCTTGACTCGTTTCGTTTGAAGACATGCAACTTGTTACACGCGTGCTTTGACTCAAGCGGAAGACATCTGTGTCGTTGTTAAGTAAGCTCCGCCCTTAGCTTTTCCGCCAATTTGAGCAGTTTGTAAAACGCGTAAACCCGCTTTTATTCTGAAATTTTCACGTCACGTGCACAAAACTTTTTTTACGTGAACTTTGGACCGATATCTAAAGATCTGTCAGATCGGATTTTTTTAAAATTGAAACATGCTTTTTTAAATAAATTCAATGAATATTGCATTTTTATGCAAATTATTCTTCTGCCTCTAAATCATACATACAAAGTAGCATGTTCATGGCATTTGGCAAAGATGTAGAGTGTTATTCCAAATATCACTAAAACCAATCATACCCCAATTGGCCAAAGGGGGGCGCTATATCATTTTGAGCAGTTTGTGAAACGTTTAAAACCGTTTTTATTCTAGGATTTCTTTTTAGCAATTTGCATGAAACATTCTACACGCAATCTAAGGACCTTCAGGGTTTCCTGCAGGAAAAAGTCTTGACCAGGGGGGATCTCATGGCGCACGCGCGAAGCGCGTGCGCCAGAAATTTTTTGATAATTAATTAATGAATTCGAGTAATTAATTCATTTAATTTTTAATATTAATTCTTATTTTTGCCCTATAAAAAACACATGAATGTGCCCATGATGACGGAAAACACAACTACATGCTATCATCCACATTTATTCAACATTGAATAACTACGTTTTTCACAGGACAGTGTAACTTGTTTTTTTCCCCCAGGTTAATCAACCAGCACTCGTGCCATATAAATAGAAGTCTACAGCACAGTAAAAAAACAACAACATTGGTGTAAAGTAACTAAGTAGATTTACTTAAGTAGCCTACTGTACTTATACTGTACAAAGGAGATTTTCAGGTATTTGTACTTTACTTGTGTCGTTGTGAGTAAATGAGAAGAGCTCGCTCTCTCTCTCTCTCTCTCTCGACGCAATCTACGACTCGCTGTGCAGCTGTGTCACTGTCAAGTTGACCTAGGCTAGGCTCGCCTCTCAGAGAACTTCAAAAGAAGTTAACGACCGTCAATTAAGCAGCTGCATGCGCTGCTCTGCTCTCCTGCCAGTGAGGCACAAGTAACTTCACATGGCTGCCATGTTTGAAAGATAGGGTTGGTATGGGGGTTAAACATGCAATTTCGCGATCGCGATCATGCCTAGTACATTGTTGGAGGTCCAAAAAGTTTTTTTGAAAAAAAAAATATTTAATTTTTTTTTTTTTTTTTAATACCCTTGGGGGGGCGGGGGGGTTTTCTGGCCGGGCGGGGCGCCTGGCCTGTAAAGTGCTGCAGGAAACCCTGACCTTTATCTAACATGCCTATGAAGTGCATACAATAAAATAATAAAATAATAATAATAAATATAGCTGCAAGCAGCGATAAAGTGGCCAAAGCCAAAAACACCTCAAATCATGAACACAGCCTGGGATGTTCGTGAAATCTTGCAAGCACATTCCCAATAGGTCAAGAAACAGATACCACCCTTCTATCATTGGCCTGTTATAGCGCCACCAGCGGGTCAACTTTTGCATAACATTTTTGGAAAAAATGGACCAATCTTTGACGTCAGTAACGTCAAAGAGAGCACTGCCTGCGATCTTGACATTTTGTACTTTTATAGCCATTGTTTTCTGGCTAGAAGCGAGCCCACAATTGTTTCGAAGGAACAATATTTTCTAGTTGCAAATACATATCAATTTGGGGGTCCTTAAATGACCTACCGACGGGGCTCAGTAGCTGCGCTGTATAAGGATAGTTATTGACCAATGACGGAGGCGCGCGTCTCAGGTGATCTGGAGCGCCTGAGTCGCCATGTCGAGCGTTGCGCCGTTAGAAGTTGTACACCAGGGGGCCAGAATAGAACATTTTCAGAATAGTACAATAGTACATCTATAACAGGTCTGAGCCCTGGTATAGATGTTATATAGAACACAACTCACTCAGAGAATCCCTTCCACTTGAGCAGAACTCCACCCTTCCTTAGTTTCTCTAGTCTAGATGTTATATAGAACACAACTCACTCAGAGAATCCCTTCCACTTGAGGAGAACTCCACTCTTCCTTAGTTTCTCTAGTCTAGATGTTATATAGAAGACAACTCACTCAGAGAATCCCTTCCACTTGAGCAGAACTCCACCCTTCCTTAGTTTCTCTAGTCTAGATGTTATATAGAACACAACTCACTCAGAGAATCCCTTCCACTTGAGCAGAACTCCACCCTTCCTTAGTTTATATAGATGTTATATAGAACAGAACTCACTCAGA
Organism: Nannobrachium achirus; assembly: GCF_963921795.1. Taxonomy (NCBI): domain Eukaryota; kingdom Metazoa; phylum Chordata; class Actinopteri; order Myctophiformes; family Myctophidae; genus Nannobrachium; species Nannobrachium achirus. The sequence goes on along the minus strand of NC_137813.1, from coordinate 2,277,209 downwards.
GAATCCCTTCCACAGACCTGCCAACCCTGGCAAATTTTTTTGAGTACTCATGCGCGGGCCCGCGGTGCAATTTTTGTTGTTTTCCCGCACAAAACAGCGTATATTTTGGGGGGTTCCATGCACCTTTTTGGGTGGGACCTTTACCAGCTATGTTAACGAAATTTCACACCAGAAAGGTAGCACATTGCATGTCTTGACTTACACTAGTAATAATGGAGGCAAGATGTTATAACAACCTTTTAAATAAAAATGCCATTTGGTCCTGAGAAAAAGTAGGCTAGTATTACCAGGCAATACAATAATGTTGCATTAGCAATTCTGTTGACAAATCTTCAATAAAATATACTAACTGCCCTTGCTCAGAGTTAGTTAACAATAGACTAGCAAAACAGTCTATCACCAGTGACTATATGAATGAACATACATCAATATTAATCATGTTATTCAAATTGCAAAATAGCTTTTCATTGTCAAGTAGGCTATTTACATAAACCTGTGTCTTTGTTAATTGAGCAGCCTAAATAAATCCACATTTCTGTGCATGATTTGCATCATGAAGTTGAAAGTATTCAACTCATGTAGGTTTCTATTCCATCCATTAATTGATATAATAGGCCTACAACATTGTGTATAGATCACATACAGCCTAGTCTGTATATTCATTCATATAGGCTGCAGGCTACTCATTGTTGATAGACCATTAATATCGTCATAGATTCACAGGTGATACATAATTTGTTCACTGTTAATGTTTTTGACAATACACATCGGCATAATTCATATACTCGAGTTAAAGTGGAACAGGCAGCCCAGTATTTTATCCAATCGTGGCCAATGTATGCTTCAGTTCATTGTACTAAGAAAGAACTGGGTCACACGTTTTGACATTTTCCGACTGGTTGCTCGCTGCAACACCGTCGCATGACGAAGTATAACACAGACTTCATACACAACAGCTCCATGCGGAGCCGCAGCCGCTCGTTTCGTTTCACCAGCGTCGCAAGATAGGTTTAGGTTAGGCATAGTACAAGATTTCACCAATTCTCACCATCGTGGCTGCTATGACATGTGAATTCACCTCAGAGGAGGGTTTTAAAACTTTATTATTACCTGTTAGATCGTTGGCAGCACTGAGGGGGGGGAACAGTCGATGTGCATCGACTCGCACGACAACACGGCCCTTCTCCGTATCATCTTCTTTATACATTAATCTGATTAATATCGCCGTTATGTATCCGATCGATAACTCGTCGGCGCCGCTGTGAGATGCGTGCATGCCGAAATAAACCAAAACCTTCTTATTATAACTCTATGACCAAAACAAACAGACTCTGTTCGCCAATAGGTTTAATTCTTCTTCTATCGACAAAACGAGCATCGCTTCCGTTCTAGTGCTCCCCAGCGCCATGCGCCCCATTCACACACCATTCATGTGGTGCCTGGGAGGAACTACACGGCAGGGAGATCTTTTTTTTTGCCTCACTTTAAGCCACAACACAACCGAACACAACGCAGAATGTGTTGTGTTACCATCCCCCGATAATGCGTATCCGTTAGAGGAGTTTGCGTACCTGCGTACAGAGACTAAAAATGCGTGCTTACTACGCAAAATGCGTACAGGTTGGCAGGTCTGCTTCCACTTGAGCAGGAACTCCACCCTTCCTTAGTTTATATAGATGTTATATAGAACAGAACTCACTCAGAGAATCCCTTCCACTTGAGCAGAACTCCACCCTTCCTTAGTTTATATATAGATGTTATATAGAACAGAACTCACTCAGAGAATCCCTTCCACTTGAGCAGGAACTCCACCCTTCCTTAGTTTATATTGATGTTTTATAGAACAGAACTCACTCAGAGAATCCCTTCCACTTGAGCAGGAACTCCACCCTTCCTTAGTTTATATTGATGTTTTATAGAACAGAACTCACTCAGAGAATCCCTTCCACTTGAGCAGGAACTCCACCCTTCCTTAGTTTATATTGATGTTTTATAGAACAGAACTCACTCAGAGAATCCCTTCCACTTGAGCAGGAACTCCACCCTTCCTTAGTTTCTCTAGTCTAGATGTTATATAGAACACAACTCACTCAGAGAATCCCTTCCACTTGAGCAGGAACTCCACTCTTCCTTTCACCACTCTCCGGTCCAGAACCTTCTCCACCACATACTCCTCCTCCTCCTCTTCCTCAGCGGGCGCTGCTCCGTCCGCCGCGGGTGCCGGGGCGTCGCCAGCGGCGGGCGCCGCCGCCGCCGCCTCTACCGCCGCCTCCGTTGTCTCTGCAACAGGCTCCGCCTCCACCTCCTCCTCAGGCTTCTTGGCCTTCTTTGCCACCGTGGTCGCCAGCTTGACTGAGTGGTGACAGCGCCTCTAGTGGACAGAGAGGGAATGAATTTGGTTAATGTTATGCTCTCATGAGTACAACACCTGTATAACTACATTTACAAAAAAGTCTACACAATTATAGAATGTAGAAGAATTGTTATTTTGATCATGTTTGCCTGTTATCTCTGCTATGGAACCAACATCAATACAGCATGGAACTGTGGACAGCATCTTTATCCAATGAGGCAACGACAACACAATATTTTAAGTTTTAGGTCTGAGATGTGAAATGTGAAACTATATCAAAGTAGATGTAGATGGAATGTGTGCTACTTGAGTCTTAAACCTTACTTTTAATGTGCATGTGTTTAACTCCAACATTTACCAACTAACCTATTACAGCAAAAACATGTACTTAAAAAAGCATTGGGTGCAGGGATTCGGGACCCCCAGGGGTCCTGGGAGGGGGAAGGGTTGTAGAACTTAAATCTTACAGACAAATGGGAGAATGCATGAGAGAAGGACAATTCACATCACATATCCAGGGTTCCCACACATCTTCATTCTTTACCAATTCATTTCCAAAACTTTTCCAGAATATTTAACCCGATTTCCAGGACTATATAACAATAATTCAGCTCAATAACAAGTCGCTTACTCCTATGTGCAATAAGCCCAAAGACAGGTAGTGTATGCCAGTGGTTCTCAACCTCTTCAGGACATGACCCCCGAAATAATCATGTTTGAACTGGGGACCCCGGCACCCTGACGAGCACTAAGAGTTAAGGAATTTTGTATAACACGGTTTTATTGTGAAAATAGCCGATCTACACGCTCACAACGCCTCGCTATTCTCACAATTTCTGCCTCTAATATTTGACAATTTGGCCCATGTTTAATTTGTCATTTCAGAAGTATTAACAAAATCAATAACCAAAGACAATGCATAGCTTTTTTTTCCAGGACCTTCGATCAATTCCAAAACTTTTCCAGTACCTACTGTTTTTTTTTTTTTTTTTTTTTTTACCAATTTCAAAATATTTCCAGGAATTTCATGACCGTGGGAACCCTGCATATCTTTCTCTCTCTCCACTAAACAGAACATTGTGCTTGAACAGAGTTGTGGAATAGAACAGTGTGAATCTACACAACAAAACAACACGAACATTCCTTCTCTCTCGTGCACGGGTCGTGCACGAACACCTCTTCAAAGCAACGCGGGTCTGCAGCAGCAAGGATCAATGAACCAGTTCAGTTCAGTTCAGGGTCCATTATAGAGCATGTTGGTGGAATGTCTGCTTTGTTTACTCATAAAGAGGAAATAAACTAACCGATAAAACTTGATACTCGATTATTCAATAAACTAATAGATGTAAGAATGGCTTTTAAGACTTAGTGGGGGGAAAAAACATTGCATTTATTTTCTAGTCTAAACGCACACGCACACGCACGCACACACACACACACACACACACACACACACACACACACACACACACACACACACACACAACATTCAATTTTTCAATTCAAAGGGCTTTATTGGCATGTGAAAACATACGTTTACATTGCCAAAGCAGAAGTGTACACAATACACACGCACACACACATGCATCCTGCAGGAAGCAACATGGGCGCCGTTAGCCTGTTAGCACGCTAGGCTAACGGCTAGGCTAACAGCAACAGCAGCTCACCTTTAACAATCAGAATCAAACAGCTCTGGTTCTTCCAGACCGTCCAGGGGGTTGAGGCTGCTGGTGTGGCCGGGCAGCAGAGCAGCAGGGGCCGCAGGGAGCAGGCTGTGTGCAGGGGGGATGTGGAGGTTTTAACCGAATGGACCCTAAAGGACTGAAGACCCGCGCTGCTGCTGCTGTTCACACAGAGACACAACAAGAACTACACTACAGCCCTGGTCCCATAGCCCGGGAGGACGCCCTGCGCTGTGATTGGCTGGTTGGTTGGGGCGGCAGGGGCGTCAATTGGGTATGGCAGGGGTTTAATAATAATAAGCTTTATTTATAAAAGCGCTTTTCGAAAACAATGTTTACAAAGTGCTTTACAGTGCCAAGATAAAAGCAAAATATTCATAAACAGCGGTTCAATTAAATATAATATAATAAAACCAAAGCATAGAACATACACAGACACATAGTGCAAAATAGGGGTACTAAAATCTAAGGATATAAGGGTATGCAGCTGCCATACCCTGGGTCCAGGGGGGGATAATACAAGTTACTTTTAAATATAAATCCATGAATGTCTCTTTGTCTATCTGCACTGGTTATGATGTTGTTAAATTACAGTCAAATAACTAGCCTAGTTCCAGACCCTGAATCGCTAGCCACACCCCTTTAATTTTTTTTAAACGAAATGTCAATTCAGGCTGAATGTCAGGCTAGTCAAATAACTACAAATGCAACAAAATGGTCACTTTAACAAGGTATTTTAATTATATTCTCCACACTTGTATTATCCTCATCTTGACAGAATGGTATATTCCCAGGTTCGCCAGTCACCAGTCATGTTGCCATGCCTTTAGCTTTTTCTGATTGACGCCACTGGGTTGGGGGGGGGGGGGGGCGACGGGCGCGCTGTGATTGGTTGTTGCCGGGGACCGCAGCGTCGTTCAAAACGTGTGAAATGGCTCTGATTGGTCAGGTTCCGCTCTGCTGCTGCTCTGCACGTCCGGTCCACAGAGCGGATACGGAAACGGAACGTGTGGGTCCATGTGTGTGTGCGGTGGAAATGAACGGATACAGTTAGGCGGGATCTATACCGGATATTCTTTAATATTGAAATGAGTTTTTTCCTGAATATCCGCTCCAGATGTGAGCGAGGGGGGATTCACAATAATACAAAACTAACAAGTTACAACACAATGAAACAATACGTTAACAAGAACACTATCAACCACACAATACAACAATGCCAACGATGAGTAAAAAACTAAACAAAAGCAAAGTAATAAAAAGCTAACAAAACCGAAATAAAGTGTATTACAGACTGAGTACTAGACAAGCAGTACTTCCTAGCAGAGGACAATAATAGATACTGTATGTATTAATACAAGAGATATCAGTGATAGTAAATTAGCTATACAGTTGATTTAATAATACGTGTCAATCATAAGAATAACATATTACAGGTGGCTTCAACTAGAAACGGGTAAAAAAAATGTCAAAGCCTATCCATATCCTGAACTTTCTACTGTAAATACAACGTATTTTTTTATTTAGTTTTCTGACTGTCTTATGGTGACGTTTTCTGCATACTAGTGTGTTTTATTTGTCTGTCATTTAGGCTACTGTTGTATGAGTTTACAAATAGAACCCAATTATAACAAGCCCAAAAGCGTTCCTTTATCCTTTTAGTAGACCTTGTAGTCTACCAGTGAACTGTACTGTCATGAAACTGCACCTTATCCTATGCAAACTGACAATAAAGTCTTCAATCAATCAATCAATCAATGAACTCTGAACATAAAACAAATAAATAAATACATCGATAAATAAATGGTGAGCTCGTGATTTCAGGTGGTTACCATGACAACCTTAGCAGCCAGTCACAGCAGCAGCAGGCGGAGCGTCCCTCTGGGCTATGGGATGGCCGGTGCAGAATGGAGAAAGCCTGAAAGCGAGAAGGCGGCATGGATGGAAATGGCTGCCCTGCCCCGCCCCCTGCCCAGCTCTACACTATCTCATCTTATAATGCAATGGTTCTCAAGCTTAGACATGTGAAGGTCTCCTCTTAACTCTGACAGTGTACAAACAGAACCATTTGTACACTGTCAAAGTTACAGATGTGTTAAGGGTCAATCTAGACCCCCATAAAGGAACCTATAGACCTAGAGAGTCCCTGGAATCCACTTTGAGAACCATTGTTATCTAAAAAGATATTAATACAACATAATAAAAACATTTTAAAATACTTTTCTTAAGGTTTTCTGAATGTTTTTTGAATGGAGCAGATCTAGAAGCTCACAATGCATCGCAATGTGAGGCACCTTGAGCTTGCACATCGGCTATTTTCACTATTTCCTTCAGGAAAAGGTTTTCCTTTTTCAGACTTTTTTCTTCTTTATTAGTATTACTGGGTTTTTTTTTCATAACATTTTTAAAAATCTTTTGAAATAATAATATGTATTTTTAAGAAAATAAATATACAGCCTACCGGTATAAATATTATAGTGAGACATTGGTCACTGATGTAAATCTCATGGCTACCTGCACAAAGAAGCCAGTCCTTTGTTACTATGTGTGAGTCTTCCAGAAACCCTGTAGTTAAACCTTCCATTAAGCATTAACCATCCCACCAACCTTAAACCATCCCATTATCTGTTCCTGGTTGTGATGAGGGGGAGGGGATATTAGCCTCCAGCTACTTCCTCATTCTTCTTACCAGATCTTGTAGATCGGGTAAAATCACCAAGGTACAGTATAGCCTTTGACTGAGATGTAGTGGAGTAGAATACAGTAAAAGTATTGGGAATTGGAAATACTCCAGTAAAGTGATAATTCCTCAAAATGGTTGCACTTTACATGTACTTAGTTACTCTCTCCACACTGACAACACTGACAACAGAGCATCTTTCTTCAGCATCTTGTTCACAATGCTAATGCTGTTTTCCAGTCCTGTGTGACTCCTAAAGCACCAAACACCTGCTAGCCGGGAGGGAACTCATAAAGAGTGTGCACTTGATGACTAGTTTGTCATTTTTGCCATACAGTTTTCAAAAGCCATTGCCAACAACAATTCAATTCAACAATTTAGACGGGTAAAAAGGCCGGACTATTGCATGTAACGACACAGAAATACTGTGTCCGGTGTGCTGCTGAAAAGTAGTAAAGCTTTATGAAAACAGATAGTCAAAAACATTCATGTGTTGTTCATTATGGTAGTTTGTGAAAACATTCACATGTTGTTCATTATATGGTAGTTTGTGAAAACATTCACGTGTTGTTCATTATATGGTAGTTTGTGAAAACATTCACGTGTTGTTCATTATATGGTAGTTTGTGAAAACATTATTGTGTTGTTGGTTACATGGCAGCCCTGTGTAGTTACTGAGTCTGATGATAAAGTTAGAAATAAGTTGAGGGTTAGGAATAGTTTTACTGAGGTTAAGACTAGGAATAAGGTTAGGTTTAACAGTTAATAGTTTACAGAGGTTATGTTTAGGAATAGCAGAGAGTGTTCTATGGCTGGTAGACACCCAAGGACACTTGGAGAGAGAGATCTGGGATGACTTGTAAGTAGGTTTGGCTCCTGGACTAATAGCCAAACTGGAGCTGAAGATGGCTGCAACTCCACCTCCTGTCCGTCCTGTGTCACGAGGAATATGTGTATTAGTGTGACTTGGCGGGGTGGCTGTATTGAGACTGACATAGTCGAGCTCACTCAGCCATGTCTCTGTAAGACAGCAAACATCAAGGTGATTGTCCGATATTATTTCATTTACTGTTACACCTTTTTTGCTTAAAGATCTAATGTTCAGGAGCCCACACTTAATATTTATATTTACTGGCATTACTGCGTTGGTTTTGATCTGTACTAGGTTTGTTTGCACAGATCCTTGTCCAGCTGGTATATTACGCCTAACTGGTCGAACAGTTATAATTGTTTTAATTTGGGTAGGTGGCTGCTCTGGTGGAAGCACAGAGAAGTGTGTAAGACTGCAACTCTGCTTTCTGGTCCCAACTCTGGTTGGTCATAGATTCTTGATAAAGTCATCCATGTTTTTGGAGATAGTCTGCGCACCATCCCAAGTTGGATGTATGCCGTCTCTCCCCATCAGACCAGATTTCCCCTGGAAGGTTTGCCACTGATCAATAAAGCCCACGTTATTATCTGGGCACCAACCTGACAACCAGCGGTTGAATGAAGCCATACGACTGTACATTTCATCATTAGTCATATCTGGCAGGGGACCAGAGAAAATTACGGAGTCCGACATTGTCTTTGCATATGTGCACACTGACTCAACATTTATCTTAGTGATCTCCGATCTTTTGCGTCGTGTGTCATTTCCACCGCAGTGGATTATAATCTTATCATAGCGTTTAAATGTTTTACCTTTAGCAATTATTTTTAGGTTTGATTCAATGTCGCCCGCTCTGGCCCCGGGGATGCATTTAACTATGGTCCCTGGTGTCACTAGTTTCACGTTTCTCATTATAGAACTACCAATAACCAGAGTTGTATTCTTAATGACAGGTTTAGCCTGCTTAGAGGCTTTGTCATTGATCGGAGGTGGAGATATGTTCTCACTGACATGCTCAATGGGTGTATCAGTGAGTGGGGAAAATCTGTTTGAAACGTGAGGTGGTTGGTGTCCCGCGTGCTTTTGTTTTCGTTTACGCTTTCCACCAGTAACATCCACCCAGCCGTTCATGGGTTGTTTATGGGAGCCACGGCCGGCCGCCGTCGGTGACCGAAAGTGACCCCCCGTTCCCGGCCGCCCGTTAGCATATTGCGGGCTAAAAGCACCGCTAGCTATGCTAGCTTCCAACTCAAAGAGCCTCGCTTCCAGCGCTGCAAGCACAGTGCACCGGTCACAAACATCCGAGTCAACAAAGGAGTCGGGGTTGTAACTGTACATGAGACATACAGAGCAGGAGCGATGCCCCGAGCGATACTGGAACCGGGGGCCGGGGGGGTAGGGGTGAAAAGCCATCGCCCGGCAGACAGGTTAGCTGCTAGGCTAAGGCTAAAAGCTAGGCTAAGTTGCCTTAGCCTAGCGTAGCCCCCCCCACACTGTGTCAGTGTGTGTGTGTGTGTGTGTGTGTGTGTATGTGTGTGTGTGTGTGTGTGTGTGTGTGTGTGTGTGTGTGTGTGTGTGTGTGTGTGTGTGTGTGTGTGTGTGTGTGTGTGTGTCAGGGCTCGAGACTAAGGGACTCCCGAAGTCCCGGGGACGTAAACATATATATTTGGGACGCAAATTAATCTCCCCTGGGACGCAGACGGGACGTAGAGGATTTCTTTGAGCCAACGGCGCATATCAATGTTACTGCTCAAACCACGGTGTGCAAACTCGCAGCATGAGACTCACAGAAAATGAATAGGATGTAAACAGAATGTTTAAGAAGTTACCACAGGCAGTGCTGATCATCCTTTTCAGGTAGAACTTAGTTGCTAAAATGCTGCGCTATTTGAAGAGATTAACCAGCATAATGAGGCAGAGAACAGACTGTCAATCTGGGTTACAACTCGTGGAAAATAGCCGATCTACAAGCTGTGGCTGAGAGATAAATCTTAGCATCCCCGCCCCGGCGCACCCTGCTTCGCCACATAAAGAGTAACGTTCACATTGTGATTATTAATGAAAATGTAAAACGGAACGCAATGTCAACGCACCAAGCGCAGACACATATCCTACGTTTAGTGAGCAGCACGAGCAGTTGTTTGAATATAGGAGTAGGACACTATAATTAAATCAACAGTTTGTTTAACTTTTGCAATCTCTATAAACCTATAGCCTATATTCCCAAATACAAGACGTTACTTATGTTCGTCTAATCAACTTCATCACAACCAGCCGTGCAAGCTGGCATTCATTTCATAGAGTTCCCGTGCTGTGTGGCGGCTTATTTTCTCCAGTCCGCTCATAATAAATAACTCCATTTTGGCTACAGTTCATCTGAACCACTTGCTGTGAAGCACAACGGACCCAAAAAGCAGACTGCACGCGTCTCCACTCGATCAAGCATGGTACTGGTTATACTTCAGTACGACGGTGTTGTGCGGTGCGGTGAGCATATAGACGATCTAAAAGCCCTCAAAGCCCCGAGGATGCGTCTTGTTGTAGGCTTGTAGATTAACGCGCAACACGTTCGTACGGACAAAGTACAAACCCAGTTTTACCGTAATTCCTCCAACAGTCGTGCATGATTGGTTCTTTAGTTTACCGTATATGACAATCACACCAGCAAACTGGCTGAGGTAAGATTTTTAGAAGCCACAAATGACAGTATAAAAATAGAAAGGATTGTCAAGCCAATTTCCCCAACAACAACAACAACAATATAATAACAACAATAATAATAATAATTATTATTATAATAGTAATACTAATAGACCTTCAAAAAAAAAAAAATTATAATTCTTTGGGACGGATTACATTCATTTGGGGACGGTTCAATTTGTTTTTTGGGACGGTCCCGGGACCGGGCCGGGACGTAGGTAAAAAAAGTTAGTCTGGAGCCCTGGTGTGTGTGTGTGTGGGTGCGTGTGTGCGCGCGGCACACACTCCAGAAAAAAAAGAAAACGTTTTTTGAAAAAGAAAAAGTTTTTTGAAAAAGAAAAAGATTTTTGAAAAAAAAAAGTTTTTTGAAAAAAAAAAGTTTTTTGAAAAAAAAAAGTTTTTTGAAAAAAAAGTTTTTGAAAAAAAAGGTTTTGAAAAAAAAAGGTTTTGAAAACATTTTTTTTTTAAAACATTTTTTTTGTAGAGTTTTGAAAAAAAATGTTTTGAAAAAAAAAAAAAATTGGTTTTTTTTTTGACTCTGCATTGCATTTTTTTTTTTTTTTTTAATTTTTTTTTTGACTCTGAAAAAAAAAACGGGAATCCGTGTGACGTCACACGGATCAACTCTCAGAACAGCACTGTTCTGAGAACCTGTGGAAAGCTTTTCATCTCTGTCTTCCCAAAACCAGAGAAAGACACAATGTACAGAAATAGGACTTTGTGAGGATAGAAGGTGCCAGTGGGACCCCAAAAAAAGGTTTTAAAATAGAAAAAGTGAAAATTCATGGTGTAGGTCCTTTAAATTAGAGCCTTTTTTAGTGTCAAATCTGGGTTGAACATGATTTGTGGAGCTGCCTCTGGCCTCTCTTAGCAACAAACAGTGGGAGGAGTACAAAATAAAGTTTATTTAGGATGGGAAAGAAAGAAAGAAAGAAAGAAAGAAAGAAAGAAAGAAAGAAAGGAAGGAAGGAAGGAAGGAAGGAAGGAAGGAAGAAAGAAAGAGTGTGGTTTATAAACAGGGCAACCATACTATAGTACTGTAGTATAGACTTTATTCTTCCATCCATCTTTCCAGATAAACGTTGTTTTGCCACGCTGCTCCTCCCACAGTTTTTGTGGCGCGCAGCTGGGCCTCATGTCAAATCCACCACTTCATCGGGAATTGTAACCTTGCATTTTGCCCAAGATATACGCACGTTATTGCGACCGTAGGTTGCAGTATGTGAACGGTCACAGCTTGTCCATATCTCTGTCCATAACACCTGACACATCACTGTGACATCACAGCCATTCCTCCTGGCGCCGTTGCGTTCGCATGCGCTTCCATTATGGGTATTCTCCAAAGTCCATATGGATATTCCCCAGAATCCCTTTTATGCCCATATATGGAGATCCCTGATGTCATCAATATACATCACTGGCCAAATGGTCAAGGCATGGCCCATATCTGTGTGGCTGGTTCGGATAGGGATCTCCATGTATGGGCATAAAAGGGATTGTATGTTGTTTTTTTTTTTTTTTTTTTTTACAAAATTCTTTATTGTTTTTTGGCAGATGAACAGGATAAAGGGTTAGTCACAAAAAATTACATATCTGCTTTTTTTTTTCAATAAAGAAGAACAAAAGAAAATAAGAAGGAACAACCATACAAACACATTCATCCAAGGTGGGGAGGAGGATAGGAAGGGGAGAGGGGGTCTCTCTGCTCTTAGCCTAGAAGGAGAGGTCGTCGATTATGGTCAAGGTGCCAATGTGGTCCAGCATGGGCTGCCATTTTTTATAGAAGGACTCCAATGAGCCACCAAGCGAGGCTCTGAGCCTTTCCAATTTTATACTATACAAAATTTCCTGGATCCACCTATTGTGAGTAGGAGGAGAAGGATGTATCCAATTTAAAAGAATTAACCTCCTAGCTAGTAGGGTCGTTAAAGCTATCACTCTTTGAATGGCAGATGTTGAATTGGGGATTGAGGTGAAACCGAAAATGGCAGTAAGGGGATCTGGATCAATACGTACACCTATTGCACTGCTTAGGGTGTCGAATACAGCAGTCCAAAAACTTGTCAATTTAGAACAGGACCAAAACATGTGCATGTAGTCCGCTGGGGATTGTTTACATCTATTGCAGGCATCTGATCTATCAGGTAAGCCTGTGCCTAGCACAAATAGAAGTAGTATGTACCTGATCTAATATTTCATCCCACTGCTCGTCTGAGAGAGTAATTCCGAGGTCCAGAGGGGATTGTATGTTGTGATGACATGGGAACCACTCCAACATAATCCATTTTATGCCCATATATGGAAATCCCTGATGTCATCAATATTAAGCCCACATCTAACAGGACTTCATATGGGAATGCCCATATGGAGGAAGACAGCCCATATCTGTGTGGCTGGTTCAGATGGGGATCTTGGCTTCCCCTAAGTAACAAGAAATTGTGTGAAATAAATGTAGTCAACCAATCATCAAGGAAAATGATACTGAAAGAAGAGGAAGAAGACAGGGATCTCCATGTATGGGCACAAAAGGGATTGTATGTATGATGCCAGATGTGATAGACGTCATAGGATTTCCACATAACGAATAACTGAGTATGCATGTCTGGGGGCTCACAGCATATCTCCCATGGTTCTCCATATATGGGTAACTGGTCCGATATACATCATTGGCCAGCTGGCCAAGACATGGCACGACCTCTCCCACGTTGAGGTCGCTTGTCGCCCTGAGGTATCTTATATATATTATATATAGTTTAGTTTAATTTATTATATTTATGTATTAGTGAATTCATTTTCTCGGTTGACTTGAATGGGAAAATGCAAAAACTCACATATGGGCATATCAGCATACTGATGACATCAGGGATCTCCACATACCCGTATGGGCAAAGATGGACAAGGACTGACGGATACAGACATTTCCATACATGGGCATAAAAGGTACAAGGACTGGTGGATACAGAGATCTCCATATATGGGCAGCATGCATATACCGATGACATCAGGGATATCCATGTAATGGGCAAAAGAAATCACACCCTGTGTGAAGTGAGTGGTGCTATTCATGAGTTTATTTCATGAAGTGTCCTGTGAATGTGACCCTGGACGTACGTACAGACAAAAAGACGAGGGTTAAAACAGACAACGCCAGACGTAGGAGTGGTTAGCACCGCTCCAGTAGACAAGGACAGAGATATCCATATATGGGCATGAAAGGGACAAAATGGTAAGACCGCATTCATTTCCCAGCGTATTCCTTGTGACTCACATCACGGCAACCACTCTTTTCCCAGAGCTGCAGCTTTCTAGTTGCTCATGTGCAATTAAAAAAAATCGCACCCGTGCGAAGTGAGCGGTGCAAAAATATTTAGGGAGTATGATATACTGTGGACTTTGATTTTCAAGCCTTTTCTTTAAATAATCATAATTTTTTTTCCCTTTTAAATTGAAGATATTAAATAATATCAGTTTGGAACGTTGTGTATTTGATAATATAGCCTCTTCTGCATTAATACAAATTCCCATAACATTTACCAATGTATCCTTTGGTCTGGGCAAGAATACAAAAGAACCATAGACCCTTGTCAAGGAGATTCCAGAACCACAGACCTTGAGTCAGGATGTTCTAGAAAAAAGATCCTTCTTCAAGATGGTGGAGGGTCGAACCATAGAAGAGCATGGGTGAGGAGGATCCAGAGCAACAGGACCTGGGTCAGGAGGCTCCAGAAGAGCAGGCCTTGTATGTTCTGGAACCACAGACCTTGCAGCAACAGCTGTACAACCAAGTACAACAGCTGTCAGCTATGTTCAAGACCACTGACTTGACTGAATCTTTCAAGAAGACCTTCTGTAAGTGCCCGAACTGTCTTAGAAGATATCACTCTCTCTTTCTCTCTCTTTCTTAGATGGTAAATGGTAAGAGCCATGCTAGTAGCCCTAAGAGCAATCAAACGACGAATCCATATAGAGGACGGAACCATCTCTGGACAGAACCAGCTCTACCACCAGAGCCAGTTAGGCAACCAGGGACCTTATTTGCCTCTAGATTTTGTTTATGACCCTATAATTATTTCGGCAAAGCCGAAGTATTTGAATTTCATACCACGATTTGCCAGGATCTGCCAAACATGACATTATTATAGGTATCACCTTCATGATCACTGTCCCAGTTTAGCCAGAAGGCCGGCAAGATGAGAGACCGATTGTACAAAATTCAACAGTAGTTGCAGATCCAAAGAGGAGAAGGAGGTTCTACTGTATTTTCGCTCCCATTAAGTGTCCAGGATATGGGGTTGGTTAGGCGTGGTAAAGCTCGTACTTCGATCTACATGATAATCATAAGCTGTTTATTTATATTCTTTGAATTTCAAAATTGTCTTGAGCTGGATATCTCTATAATACATGAAAATAAACCACACTTTTAGACAGGGCCCTGTGATTAAAGCGCTCTGTCTAAAAGTGTGGTTTGTTTTCATGTATTATAGAGAAAAATTCAAAGAACGTCCTGACCTGACTCCTGTCCTGTCCTGATCTAATACAATTTTGAAATTCAAGGTTAGCACCGCTCAATAGTTTTTATGACGTATTTAGGCGGCCTAAACGCGTTCTAAATCAGAGTTAACCAATCGGGTGCCTATGTGACTATGACATCATGGACAGATCAACAGAATTGAAGTGTTTCATTGGTCTAGCGGACTCATGTCATCATCATTTGTGACATCATGGTTTTGGTAGAAAAACGGTCTATAGGAGCGGTTAGCACCGCTCAATTAGAATACATGAGGATAGTGCATTCTAATGACCCTGAAAGGTCATGTTCAGATACTTTGAAGACAAAGTCATTCGAAATGACAAGTCTGGCATGTGGCAGAGTGTTATTTCTGTTGGGACGATATTTGATGTCTTCTTGCAAAATGATGGCTGTACTGTATTTTCGCTCCCATGAAGTGTCCAGGATATAGGGTTGGTTAGGCATGGTAAAGCTTGTACTTCGATCTACATGATAATTATAAGCTGTTTATTTATATTCTTTGAATTTCAAAATTGTCTTGAGCTGGATATCTCTATAATACATGAAAATAAACCACACTTTTAGACAGGGCCCTGTGATTAAAGCGCTCTGTCTAAAGGTGTGGTTTGTTTTCATGTATTATAGATAATAAATACATGACTCATACAATTTTGAAATTCAAGGTTAGCACCGCTCAATAATTTTTTATGACGTAATTTAGGCGGCCTAAACGCGTTCTAAATCAGAGTTAACCAATCGGGTGCCTATGTGACTATGACATCATGGACAGATCAACAGAATCGAAGTGTTTCATTGGTCTAGCGGACTCATGGCATTTGTGACATCATGTTTTTTTTTAAGCGGTCTATAGGAGCGGTTAGCACCGCTCAAAAATAAAAATCTCACCTTATGTGAAGTGAGCAGTGGTCGTCCTTGCATAACATCTTCAGACTAGGATTTAAGTCTAGGATGTACAGTGAAAACTGTAACAGGGGGGCCCGGGGGCTCCCCTGAAAGCAGTGTGTAATACATTTCGGACAGGAGGTCCCCGACCACAGAAAAAAACAGCCTTAACCCTCACGATGTACACTTTTTATGTCACAGACAAGACAGTTAAGGTCCTCAAAAGATTCTTACGAGACTACCTGTCCTACTCTGTCCAGAGAAACGTACTGATGCTCACCACTAAAGACTAAAAATATGAAGTGTGAGCTTTTATCAGTAATGTAACAGCCGTGTGGAATTTAGATACTCACAGATGGGCATTGCTTCTAAAGAAGACAAAGTCAATTTATCCTTACAGCACTTTATTTATCCTTACAGAAAATGAGGCTTTTTGGAAGTTTAAAGCTTCCTTTTATTCACTCAGTGGTATTACACATGTGCATTTAAAAATACAAATGCAAATGCAAAAATAATTGAAAAGAAATCAATCAGGATTTACCAATGCCTTAAATTAGGCTTGTTCTAAAATAATTCCAAATTTAGATTTAAAAGCAGGAGGTTCCATTAGATTTAGATAATTCCAAAAAAGTATAATATTTAACACCAAATAGGTTTAATCTCAAAATAGAGAAATGTACCTCTTTTAATGTAAGTCAATTTTACCTTCATCCATGTGGAACCCACTGCTTGACATCTGAGATAAAAATCCCCAAAAAAGAGCGCAAAGGGGCAGAGGACCAACGGCAGGGCCTGAGCCCTCCGTGTCCTCCAAAAATCCCCCAAAAAGCCTAAAAGATGCTCTGGTGTGAGCCGTTATATACGATGGTTCGATCTCAGGGAAATTCCCCAGACATATGTATGTGTGCGTGTGTGCACGTAGGTGTGCACACTCACACAGGAACTTATCTTGCATCTTTTTCAGACATGGCATTCTGCAGAGGTATGCAGAATGCGCTGATCGGTGATGGAAATAGACATTGCATGTCTCAAAAATACAGGCTGTATGTCACGTACACAGTGTATGTACTTCAAACACAGGAAATGCTTAACCACAAAGAGGCTTCAAAGGCTTGCAAACTTTCCAGTGCACCTGCAGTCATTTCAACCAGTCAATATTGTTCCTTCTTTAACCAGGCCAAGTGATAATAATGAGCCTGTGAGTTGTTCAACATAAATTACGTTCTTTTACATTCACGATGTCCAACAACAGGCTATGCTACACACACACATTTTGCTATGGCAAAACGCTGAGGAAGAAGGCTACGGACATACAACATATGACATCACTAGACAAACATGATGCTACGCACACACATTTTACTATGGCAAAACACTGAGGAAAAAGGCTACGGACACACTTATAGGAGCGGTTTGCACCGCTCAAAAATAAAAAGACTTGCACAAGTCAGCATTGCCACACATGACATCACTTTGTGTTGTGCGTGACATCATGACCAGAGCTGGCATACTGGCAGTTGACAGTTGCCATGGTTACGCATTGAAGTTGAATCTAGGTTGAATCTCCTTATATGGAGATAACTGATGCATCTCACCTCATCTCACGTTAAGATATCTCCATTTATGGAGATATCTAGCTGCTGACATCATCAGGATGACATCACGCAGATGTCACATCGTACACGAATGAGCGGCCCATATATGGAGGTGTCTAGCTGCTGACATCATCAAGATGACATCACGCTGATGTCATACTGTACACAAATAAGCCCTATAAATAGAAACCTTCCGCACCGAAGAATCAGAATCATTCTTTGACTAGACTCTTACTCCAGGATCTTATCTCCAGGATCACCGAAGCTTATCATCACATCCAACCATCTCCAGACCTTCAGCTAGTTCTCACAGCCAGACATCAGAGCCTTCCATACGATTCGGGAAGTCTTGGCTAGGTTCTTATTGGACACCACTGCGGCGAAGTAGTGGCTATTCAGCCTACGGTATAAAAGCTGGTGCTCACAGAGGCTAAGCTGAAGGCACTGAAAGAGAAACAGGCAGCCAGAGAGGGTCAGTGACCAAGAGAAACAGGCACCCAGAGACGGTCAGTGACAAAGAGAAACAGGCAGCCAGAGACGGTCAGTGACAAAGAGAAACAGGCAGCCAGAGACGGTCAGTGACAAAGAGAAACAGGCAGCCAGAGACGGTCAGTGACAAAGAGAAACAGGCAGCCAGAGACGGTCAGTGACAAAGAGAAACAGGCAGCCAGAGACGGTCAGTGACAAAGAGAAGATGCTGCGCTGGTTGATCTCTCTGATGGGAGGAGCTGCTGGACCAGAGAAAGAAGAAGAAGTGGCTCCAGTGACTGGACAAAAAGCGCCTTCACCAGCTAGAGAAAAAGCTAAAGCTAAAGTTAAGACTCGTCTGTGGCTTGGGAACGTCCCTGATTATGCAACCAGGGACAGTCTATTAGAGCTCTTTGAGCCGTTTGGGGGGGATGACGTGGATGTGGAATTTGAGGAAAGCCGTATTGGAAGGGTTGCCTGGATTCTAAACGTGGAAAATGAAAAGCTGGAAAAATTCTGCGGTGACTGTGATGAAGGATGCTTGAATGACAGCACAGAATGGAGCGACGTCGTGGCAGACAACAAAAACTAGGAGTGCCATAACATGCAGGTTTGAAGATCTGAACTGACGCCACTGGGTTGGGGGCGACGGGCGCGCTGTAATTGGTTGTTCCGGGGATCGCAGCGGCCTTCAAAAAACGTGTGAAATGGCTCTGATTGGTCAGGTTCCGCTCTGCTGCTGCTCTGCACGTCCGGTCCACAGAGCGGATACGGAAACGGAGCGTGGGGGTCCATGTGTGTGTGCGGTGGAAATGAACGGATACAGTTAGGCGGGATCTATACTGTATATTCTTTAATATTGAAATTAGTTTTTTCCGCTCCAGATGTGAGCCTGTAGTCTTCGAGGGGGGAATCGGGATTAATACAAAACTAACCACAAAATTAAACAATGCATTTAACACAATCAGCAACACAATACAACAATGCAGACTGTGACTAAAAACTAAACAAAAGCAAAGCAATAAAAAGCTAACAAAACCCAAATAAAGTGTATTTTAGGGTTTTAGTAGAATACAGTAAAAGTATTGGGAATTGGAAATACTCCAGTAAAGTGATAATTCCTCAAAATTGTTGCACTTTACATGTACTTAGTTACTCTCTCCACACTGTTCAGTGTAACACTGAAAACAGAGCATCTTTCTTCAGCATTTTGTTCACAAAGCTAATGTTGTTTTCCAGGCCTGTTTGACTCCTAAAGAACCAAACACCTGTTAGCCGGGAGGGAACTCATAAAGAGTGTGCACTTAATGACTAGTTTTACATTTCTGCCAATGTGGTGTTAGGTATGGACATACGGTTTTCAAAAGCCATTGTCAACAACAATTCAATTAAACAATTTAGACGGGTAAAAAGGCCGGACTATTGTGAGTAACGACACAGAAATACTGTGTCCGGTGGTCTGCTGAAAAGTAGTAAAGCTTTATGAAAACAGATTGTAAAAAACGTTCATGTGTTGTTGGTTACATGGTAGCCCTGTGTATATGTAGTTACTGAGGATAAGGTTGGAAGAAAGTTCAGGGTTAGGCATAGTTTTACTGAGATTAAGATTAGGAATAGGGGTTAGGTTTAGTTTTAGGCATAGTTTTACTGGGGTTAAGATTAGGAGTACGGTTAGGTATAACAGTTTACAGTTTACAGAGGTTATGTTTAGGAATAGCAGGCAGAGAGTGTTCTATGGCTGGTAGACACCCAAGGACACCTGGAGCGAGAGATCTTAATGTTTGTGGGAAAGCTAGTTGTGTGTCAGTGTGTGTGTGTGCACGTGCGTGCACGTGTGTGTGTGTGTGTGTGTGTGTGTGTGTGTGTGTGTGTGTGTGTGTGTGTGTGTGTGTGTGTGTGTGTGTGTGCATCAGTGTGTAGGACTGAGTGTCAGAGGAACTAAACAGTGTTTTGACTCCAGTGTTTCTCACAATAGAGAGATAGCAGGACACAACAACCCTGCTGTTATGAGAACCTGTGTGTGTGTGTGTGTGTGTGTGTGTGTGTGTGTGTGTGTGTGTGTGTGTGTGTGTGTGTGTGTGTGTGTGTGTGTGTGTGTGTGTGTGTGTGTGTGTGTGTGTGTGTGTGCGCGTGCGTGCATGCGCGTGCGTGCGCGTGCACACAAATTATAATCAACTTTATTGTCACATCATTCCTACACTCTCCCTCTCTGCTGGCTACCCGTTAGTGTCAGAATTGATTCTAAGATTTTACTTCTGACTTTTAAAGTGGTGAATGGAGTTATATGTCTGCTGCTAGAAGCCTACAAGCCTTTGCACAGCCTCAGATCCTAAGGGTCTCCTGCAGACTCCAGCCCAGACCGGCCGGGCCCATAAGCTGTTCACCTAACCCATGATACACGTAGCAATTTTTTCATCAATATCAACCAGCAACGACCAGAGGCGTCAATTGGGTATGGCAACTTCCATACCTTGGCTAAAGGGGAAACAAATAAAATGTACTTCCTAAAATAAATTCTTGCCTGTTGATAAGGTATGGCAACATGACTGGTGTCTTGCACGGGTGAAGGTACAAAAAGATAAATCCAATGACGATTTATGACCATCAGTCATGTTGCCATACCTTATCAACAGGCATGAATTTATTTTAAGAAGTACATTTTATTTTGTTCCCCTTTAGCCAAGGTATGGAAGTTGCCATACCCAATTGACGACTCTGGTCGTTGCTGGTTGATATTGATGAAAAAATTGCTACGTGTATCATGGAATTTAGACCTGCAAATTGCCGTGACATTATTTTGTAGTCAGGTGCCAAGCAGATTTATTGCGACCGTAGGTCGCATTTACTATCAAAAGCTCCACCGGCTGTCCGTGAGTGAGTCACACTTTTGCCCTGCTCATATCTCCACAACCGTTGCCCCCATCCATGCCACATTTTGCACACACACTCCTTACCTGCCAAACTACAACCTCCAAGGACCCCCGGAGCTCCAGGGACCCCCAGCTCCCTGGGGGACCCCCAAGTGTACCGGCTGTCCGTGAGTGAGTCAGTCCGTCAGTCACACGTCACACTTTTGCCCTGCTCATATCTCCACAACCGTTGCCCCCAGCCACGCCAAATTTTGCACACACACTCCTTACCTGTCAAACTACAACCTCCAAGGACCCCCGGAGCTCCAGGGACCCCCAGGACCCTGGGGGACCCCCAGGGGTAAAAAATGACAAAATGTGCAAAAATGACCAAATGACCACCCCAACGGGGCTGCTCACGGGGAATTCCTGGGGACCACCCACTCCTGGTGCTCCAGAACGGATGCAAAAGTGGTGGCGCCCCCAGTGGAGGACCCCCTCCACTGCAGCTCACATAAAATGCCGTAACTCCTACAGATTTTGCCCTAAAATCACGAAAATCACTACACAGCATGTCTACACTCATGTCATCAACATGGATCAGGAAGATTTAGGAAAAACACATTTTTGCCCTATTTGTGGAGATAAGCGACCTACGGTCGCTTATCTCCCGATTAGGGAGTCTTACTGGTTGTCTATATGGGCAGTGCTGTGTCCCTCGCTATTTCAACATATCCGAGACAAAAATAATGGCTAAAGTATAATTCTACCACTTTCCTGTCAACAAGAAAGAGAAGAACAATGTGCTTATAGTAAAAAGATCCACAGCGTTAGTGCCTCGTTGGCACCAGAATTTCTCCTCCGCCTACAAAATGATGTCAGACTTAAGAGGCCCAAAATGTCTGAGGTGAAAAATAACAAAACATCAACAACTAGCACACAGTACCTTCACTACTTCTGCTGAGACCCAGTAAACACTTTGTGACAGCCCTGACCTCACTCCCTCCTCAGGCCTATGATGGTCCAGCTTAGTCCTCAAGTATGGAGCTGTTCTGTTCCAGAGTGGCTGGAAGGACATTCTGCCTGATGTGTCCTGGAGAGGTTCATGTATGTTTATGGAACATGGAATCAGGAGGACTCTGATGCAGACATATGTAATGGTGAATATATTTCACACAACATGGAGTTGGAAACTGTCAAAAAGGCACAGACTAAAAGTGAAGCCAAGAGTGCCATACTAGCACGCCATATTAGGGCATCAGCTTCCCTGATTGGCCAAGCTTCACGTGATCCCATACATACCATATAAAGTGTCATAGCTCACCAAATCCCTCAAACTGTTCCAGGTGCCACAGAACTCTGTTGCAAGTGAACCTCTATCACTTTACCTCAATCCACAGCAGTGCTGCTCAGTGAGATGCTTAAACAGGTGTGTGTCAGAGGGGGACCGAGGACCTTCTCCCATGCAGCCGTTGCTGTGGGGAACAAGGTGTACTCCTTCGGCAGGATGGAGAGATATGGTGCATATCCCCAAGGACCGATGGACACGCACGTCTTGCACACTGACAAAGAGCCTTTCCAATGGGAGACGTTGCCCCACCGTGACCATGAGCTGGTTGTTCCCTCGAGGATCTTTCACAAGGCTGTGGCCGTAGGAAACACCATCTACATGTGGGGGGGCGAGGAAACATCAAGTAACGTGTACTGCACCCAGCTGTGGGAGTTTGATGTCAAAAATCACACTTGGCACAAGCCAGAGGTTTTTGGGACTGATCCATTGTGGCTGGAAGGCAATTCTGCCTGTGTCCTGGGGAAGTTCATGTATGTTTATGGATATTGTTATCAGGATAATTGTCAGGATATCGAGTCTGATGACTATCTAGATGAGCCTGCAAAAATCTACAAGATCTACAAGTTGGACACTGACACAAAGGAGTGGACTGAGGAGTGTTCCAAAGTGGACTGTCGTCGAGTTGTTTGGAGTCGACACTCTTCCACCATCATCGGGAAAAAGATGTATGTATTTGGGGGCGATGCAGGGGACGACTACGGAAAATATGGATGTTGCTACAAAATCAGAATATTTGACACAGAGACCAAACAATGGCAGGACGTTAAAGAACGTAGCAATGCTCCCACAGGACGTGCAGAACATTCAGCCTTCGCCCACAACGGAGAGCTGTACATATTTGGTGGCCAGACCTACGGCAGACCCCTGACGATGTGTGTCTTCAATGACCTGTGGAAGTTCAATCCAGAGAGCGGCTTCTGGACGAAGATCAAGCTAGTCGGAGGCCCACTAGTGGGAGGCCCACCAAGGAGAGAGGGGATGTGCTGTTGCATGGTGGGAGATCGTTTGATCTTCTTTGGAGGAGTTTTAGATGAGAAGATGATGATAAAATGGTTACCAGTCGACGATGATGGTGACACCCTGTATGTCTTAGAACGTGAACATCTTGACATCATCGCCACACAATCTAGTCCAGCAAGATCCTGGGAAGGCGTCATCACATCTCCACCCATGGGCTTCATGAATGTCTCCACCCTGCCAACAGAGCCCAGCACAGCACCTCCCGACTCTATGGACATCCACTACCCCGTCCCCTACGCTCTCCTCCTTTGTTTTGCCTTGAGGATTCTACTCTGTAGAACCTGACACTCCTTGCAACTTAAGAAACATCAGGTAACGTGTGCTGCACCCAGCTGTGGGAATTTGAGGTGTCTAAAAGCGCCAAATTGTGCACAGATGTATCCCAGGGCATGCTCTATTGATTTAGCTAGGGCGCCCGAGTTTGCGACCTTCGGGGTCGCCACAGCGGCCAAATCAAGTTGGGTTGACTTTCTATACAGGAGGAAAAAGAAAAAAAAAATATATAGGGTCTAACTAGGGGTTTGTCATGATGCTGATTCCATTGCAAGCAATTGTTTTGCACAAAAAGCATTCCTTGGGCTATAAATGGCCCCAGAAAACGATGGTTTAGTGATGAAAAGTAATGAGTCCTCACTTTTCGCAGTTTTGTGGGCGTTTTCTGGGGCCATTTGTAGCCCAAGGGATGTTCTTTTTTTTGTGCAAAACAAATGCTTGCAATGGATTCAGCATCATGACAAACCCCTAGTTAGACCCCTCACATCCTACTTAAATAGTATACCCAGAAAAAAAAAGTTTTTCTGGGTATTTTCCTCCTGTATAAAAAGTCGATGGTGTGCGGGTACATAGGACCCGCACACCATCTTCAACTTGCCAAAAAAACAATTTGTATTTAATACAACGTTTCGGTCAAAGACCTTCTTCAGGCATCTGATGAAGCACTTTGTCAGCTTCTGTTGACCCCCGCCTACGCACCCATCGCTATGCTTTGTGTGCATAAGACTCTGTTGCCTAGTATTTTCTTATCAAAATGTCGATAAAAGGGGGTACTTGGATTCAGCAATCAGGAAAAGCTCAAAAGGTTTGAGAACCACTGAATTAGATCAATAAGGTGTTAATGTATAATGCATTTTGTAAATGTGTGATTTGTGATGGCTATAGTGGGTTCATGTTAACAGATTTATTATAAAGATACAATCACTAGCTAAAAGGAACAGTACGTTTTCTCATACACTACATATCTGTGCATGTTTGAAATTATTAGAAAATACTGACATAAAAGTCCAGTTTTTATGTCAATATGTTGACATACTGTATATAAAATGTGAAAGTGAGTAGCTTGTTTTCTATTCAGTAACAGTAAAATGTGTACTTAATTTGGTATAAAGCTTTACGGAGCAACATGTTCACATACATGTGTCAAATCAATATTTTATCATTAAACATAACAGTAAAATAAATGTTTCCATTTTCCAATTCCTCTCAAGTACCCCCTGTAGTACCTCTGCGTACCCCTAGGGGTACACATACCCCCATTTGAGAAACACTGATCTTATTGTTGCTTGAAAATAGTGACTTGTGATGCTTTGTGACCTTATAGTTTTGCTGTTTTCACTAGTTTGGGCCCCAGGCAACGTTTAATTTATCTTTTAGGTCTCAAGCTAAAAGCTTCTGGAAACCACTGGTCTAGGATACTTAAATCTATATAAAACAAAGTACAGAGACCTGCAGAGACAGTGTCTGCAGATCGAAGCACAAGGCATAGGGATGTGAGCTTATAGATCTGAATATAGATCGTATATAGGGATGTGAGCTTATAGATCTGAATATAGATCGTATATAGGGATGTGAGCTTATAGATCTGAATATAGATCATATGGCATAGGGATGTGAGCTTATAGATCTGAATATAGATCATATAGCATAGGGATGTGAGCTTATAGATCTGAATATAGATCATATAGCATAGGGATGTGAGCTTATAGATCTGAATATAGATCGTACCATAGGGATGTGAGCTTATAGATCTGAATATAGATCGTATGGCATAGGGATGTGAGCTTATAGATCTGAATATAGATCATATAGCATAGGGATGTGAGCTTATAGATCTGAATATAGATCGTACCATAGGGATGTGAGCTTATAGATCTGTATATAGATCGTATAGCATAGGGATGTGAGCTTATAGATCTGAATATAGATCGTATAGCATAGGGATGTGAGCTTATATATCTGAATATAGATCGTACAGCATAGGGATGTGAGCTTATAGATCTGAATATAGATCGTACAGCATAGGGATGTGACGTGACCTTATAAATCTGAATATAGATCGTATAGCATAGGGATGTGAGCTTATAGATCTGTATATAGATCGTACAGCATAGGGATGTGAGCTTATAGATCTGTATATAGATCGTATAGCATAGGGATGTGAGCTTATAGATCTGAATATAGATCGTATGGCATAGGGATGTGAGCTTATAGATCTGTATATAGATCGTATAGCATAGGGATGTGAGCTTATAGATCTGAATATAGATCGTATGGCATAGGGATGTGTTCAGGATGAAGGTTTCACTTCTGTCATCTCTCATCACATTCTCTGTGACCACATCCTCTCCTCTCTGCACAGCAGACAGAACTTCATTATGTACCACACCAACACACACTATCAACAACGTTAGCTAGTGTTGATTTTGACAGCAAATAGATGAAGTTCTAGTCATAGTCTTTTGAATCTAATTCCATTCAATTTGTCATATTGAAATGTTTTCCTTTTAGTCTAGTTTTAGTCGACTAAATATCACAAGATGTTAGTCGACCATGGCTGATTTTACACTTGGTTGCGTGCTGAAAATATAGCAGATCTACAAGCTCACAACGTGTCGCGTTGCAACACTGCAACACTTTGTCGGCTTCTTCTCTGTTTCCCAAGGAACAAGAAATGAATGTCCAGCCCTCTTCTCAGGCTGAGAGGGATGCATCACTAACTGAGAAGAAAGTTTTCTGCCATTTCACATTTTCTTCAAAACACAGTTTTTGTGCTACCAATTTTGTCCAAAACTCACATCACAAAACAGTCTGTGTGCGTGCACGCGCACACACACATTCAACCCTGTTTAAAGTAGACAGATACAGTACAGTATAGAGAGAGCTATGATCTTTATTGTCTCCGCCATCCCGAAGGCGTGGCCGAGACGATGTTTGGCCTCCTGTCCGTCTGTGAACAGCTGATCTTCGGCACCACTGGCGCAATTTACGTCAAACTGTGGGCACACACACACAAACACGCACGCACGCACGCACGCACGCACGCACGCACGCACGCACGCACGCACGCACGCACGCACGCACGCACGCACGCACGCACGCACGCACGCACACACACACACACACACACACACACACACACACACACACACACACACACACACACACACACACACACACACACACACACACACTCCCTGGATGATCTAACACACTTATAAATAATCCCTGTGAAAACATAACATTTTATAAAAGCATACATCATGGACATGCACACCGATGTTATTACATGCACACCAATTTTATTTAAGTGACAGTGACAATGATAAAAAACAATCAAACATCACTTATTTGGCATGTTACAAAGCAGGTGCTTAAGGATTCACCCATCATCATCATCATCATCAGATTAATAAATGCAACAACTCCAAAGCTCTTTACAAAGGACTTTTAAGAAACATTGTTTAAATAAATATATGAACATGATTCCTGGGGTTTAATTGGAGATTTAGTAAAGAAATATATACATCAATTGAGCTTTTCTGTCCATGTGTCCACATACAGACAGTAGTAATACATCAGCTTAAGAAATGATGCACACATTTTACACACATACTCAGGTTACCAAGTGGATGTCCTGTAGTTCATTTCTGAACATATTAGTACAACATCTCTTCCACCATCTTCCCTCTCTTCTCCTTTCTCCTTCCTCACATGGCATCAGTCCTACACTTCCTGCTGGAAAGCTTTCTCTCTTTTCCAGTAAGTTCTGGGTTTCTTCCTTCAACTCTGAACAATGTTTCTGTCTCTCCACTAACTCTTCTCTCAGTGTTGACATCTCTCTGTTCTTGTCTTCCTCCAACATTCTGTGGCTCTTCTCCAACTCTTCTCTCAGTGTTGACATCTCTCTGTTCTTCTCTTCCTCCAACATTCTGTGTCTCTCCTCCAACTCTTCTCTCTGTGCTGCCATCTCTCTGCTCTTCTCTTCCAGTTGTCTGTTAAACTCTCTCTGCATATCTGTTTTTGAGATCATGATGCTCCTTTGCATCTCAGGCAGGACAACCTTCATCAGGTTTTTCTCTGCCTCTATTCTGGCCTCTCTTTCATAGACCTTTCTCAACTTCTCAATGTCCTGACTGTGTCTCTCCATGTCCTCTCTTCTCTCAGCTTCCCTCGTCTGCTCTTGTTCTAGCTTTCTTTTCTTCCCTTCATCTCTCTCCTCCCTCAGTTGTTCCTCCAGTCCTTGGATGGATCCATCTATCTTACTCAAAGAGTCCTTAAGGTCCTTCTCAAACCTCTCCCTCATCTCCCTCATCTCCTGCTCCTTCACGTGTCTGTTTTCTCTCTCCTCACTGCCACTGTGAATCTGTATCTCCATCTCTCTGACCTGGGCCTCTGTATCCAGGTAGATCTTAGTGCTATAGAAGCTCTCTGTGTTTCCTGACACCATGTCATCTATCTGCTTCAGCAGCTGTGAAACCTGACCATCATGGCTGCTGTCCCTAATGTTAAGGAGGTGACATCTGTTCCCACATTTCTCTACAAGCTGCTGATGTTCCTGACTGCCTGCCTGGAGAAACTCCTCAACACTCTGCTCTCTCTCACTGTCCTCATGGAGGGAGATGACAATACTGTGTCCCCAGCAGCTGTCTCCAAACACCTCCGGCATCTTCTCCATCATCTCTCTCACCTCTCCTTCAGAAAGCTCTGCTGGTAGGACCAGGAGGAAGGCATGGGGACCTGGAGCAGACAGATTGAGACAGTGCCTCACATCTTGCCTCATCTCCTCCAGAGAACGTCCAGAGAAGACTGTAGCATCCACCACCACCAGCTGTCTCCCACAGACCTCCCCTTTTCTCCTCCTGCTCAGTTCTGAGGAGCTGGCCTCAGCACCAAACTCCTCCCTGCCCAGGATGATGTTTCCTGCTGCACTCCTCCCAGCTCCTGTCCTCCCCAGTAGCACCATTCTGAGCTCTGAAAAAGAGTACAAGGGAAAGATGTGTACATCTGTGTACATCTGGTATACAGATGTACACAGCACTGAGCTGGTTCACTTCAGTTAAACTACAGTAAGTGATCCTACTATAGTATCCTATTATAGTATTAATTACATGAATGTTTAGCTTATTTAAGGTGCTGAGAGTCAACAAACGAAGAAATAATTTGCTTGTATGTCAGTCATTAAAAACAATATGTAAAGAAATTAAGGCCCAAACTATAAGCGTAATGCTTCATACAATGTGTGATCTTCTATCTAGTGAAAATAAATGACATTTTCTATGCACATCTCTGAACAAAAACTTTTGAAGCTACACTTGCAGAGTCTCATTTTGGCAAGTCTTTGTTAGAAAGTGGACCCCACATCTCAAAACCATTATGTTAATATATCTGGGCGGCACTTAGTCCGATAAATATAAGGCAGAGGTTGGACAAAATTGTATTATTTAGTTTTTCAACTGATTCTGACAGGAAATTAGGTCTACTAGCCAGGATAAAAAAAATCTACCATGATCTGCTCACTGCAAATACCCACAGTGGCCAAATCAAGTTGGGCTCCCATCGACTTTCTATACAGGAGGAAAATACCCAGAAAAAAATCTGCTTTAAGTAGAATGTGAGGAGTCTAACTATAGGGGTTTGTCATGATGCTGAATCCATTGCAAGCATTTGTTTTTTGTGTTTTTTTGTGAGAATGAATTACCTGAGGTTAACTTCAGCCGTTCACTGAGATGAGGGTCCAGCTGATGAAGGATGTCAATCATTAGTAAACACGGCTTGTTTCCCTTTGTCTTCACCGTGTCGATGAGTAGCCGTGCTTTGTCTGCCCTGAGGGTTTTCCCTGTGACTGCCTCCATTTCTCCATCGTTGATCACATTGTTCTTCAGAAGTTTGTCCAGCAGAGAATTCAAGTTGGCCTCTGAGACTCCTTCAATTAAGTCTGCTCTCACACACTTCAGCTTCTCTGCTGCTTTGTCTTCCTGGGTCTTCATCACTGTCTGACTCTGTTGAGCTGTGGATTCACCTTGAAGACAACATGGAGGATTACTTCATTATTAGATAACGTCGATACACAATACCTGCGATAATCATTGTAGTGCCAGAAATGTCATCTACGACACATAGTATTCAATCAATAACCAATAAATCAATCAATAAATCAATAAATCAAAAAATAATAATAATCGGGAATTATGCATTTATTCCCAAATCTTACAAGATTTCCCTTTCTAAAATCCCCTGAGCAAATGAAATTTACAGGAACAAAAAAATAAAGCAAAAAAAAAAAGAAAATCTGGACAGTGCTGTGTTATAATACAATATTTATATTTGCCGTCTAGCAATAGCATATCACCAATAAGAATACAAAATGTATATGATTTGAGATTTTAAAGGTCAAGTCATTAAAGGGGAAGGGGGGGGACTTTTTCCTTATTTCCACACAACTCCATAAGGTATATTAATGACATTGGTCAATGTTGAAAATGGGTGGTTTTCCCCTTTAAGGGCTCAAACACACCGCCCAACCTTTTGAGCCGGTTGTGCTGTCGCCGACCATTTTTGGCGCTCGCCGACAAAAACGGCGATCTGCCGCAAGATCGGGCTGCTCGCCGAGGTTTAGGTTTTGTGTGAAATGCACTGCGAGAAGATCTGTTGGCGATTGTAGCGCTCAGCGATTTCTTCTCGAGCGTTTCTAGATATCTAGCAATTGATATTTGGCTCTGTTGCAAACTGGACATCATACAGTATGAAAGAGGCTGCACACCCTGAGAAGATCTGAGAGCAGACAGCATGTGATCACAGACAGAACGTCTGTCTGTCTGTCTGTCTGTCTGTCTGTCTGTCTGTCTGTCTGTTTGTATGGATAGATGGATATATCATGATTAGGCTAATAGACCTCTATTTATTTATTTTTTTATTTTTTTATCTATTAATTTTGAATCTATGATGTGTTGTACTGCTTGTTTTGCATGCACCTGGGGTCAGAGACGGAAAATCATTAGCGCCCGCTCTCGTGCACAATTAGAATAAAAACAAATGTAATATTGGCTATGTATCGGGGATACACCCTTATGAAATCTCGCAGTGTGTGATCCCTTGTCGGTGATCAATGTTGTCGGCGAAAACCACACCGATATTCTGACAGCCAATTTCAAGAAAGTCACTTGTGTAGTGTGAAATATGACTCGCCACCACATAATATCGTACAGTGTGTTCGAGACCAACATATCAACATAATTAGAGGATGATGAGAGCTATCAGATGACAAAATGTTTACAGATGACAAAATGTTTAAAGAGTAACTCACTGTGTAGAGGTGTGTCCATAGTTCTGTCTGTCTGTCTCGGTGGAGGAGTTGAGTCTGTGTTCTGCTCGTCCTCTGTAACATGATAAACATAATCCAGTGACAATAGAGACAAAGGAAGGGAATACAGGACTAGTAGATGAACTTCACCATACGTTGTACTGTTTTAAATAAATGTAGATTATTAGCATCCAGGAGGATTTGTACAGTCGTTTTTTTTCACCTACACAATGTGTACTTACTTATTTACATGATGTGTACTTACTTACTATACATGTGTACTTACTTACTACACATGTACATACTTAATACACATGTGTACTTAATAACTACACAATGTGTGCTTACAACTACATAGAGTCCCTGTCATGCTGACCGCTACAGTCAGGGTCGCTGCAAACCATTTTGGTGCCCGACGCACAACTGGTCGTCGCTGTTATGGTTAAGCTACACTAGCCTGGCGTTGCTCATACTAATTCCCCACTGCGTGTCACTACCAACAGGGGGTGGTGTTGTGCAGTCTGGTTTATTAACCAGGCTAAAGCTACACCTATTTCCTGTTAATAATAACCTGTGTAAAATAAGCTGCATTGGGAGGTAAATGGGAGACACTTTATTGTGAAGGTAAGAACGGAAAAGATAGTTGTTGTTGCTGGTTAAGCCCCTATCATAGTCGGCACAGCGGTGGAAAGCTATCCACCGTGGTGTAGTCTTTTTGAGTCATAAAACTACAACATTACGTCATTACTCGCGGTGAAGAGCTTTCCACCGCGAGTCCCGACACATCTCTGTTTTTACTTTCAGACAGACAGGCTCTTCACCCCGTTCACTGATTGGTCGATCTAGACCAGTCAGTCACGGTGAATAGGACTTCAACGTGACTGACTATGATGGCCTCCACTTATTTTCTGACTTCAGGTGGAAAGCTTAAGCTTTACACCTAAAATTTGCGGTGGATAGCTCTTCACCGCGGACTCTGATAGAGGCTTTAGTTGTCGCACAACGTTATGTCGGTCGGCTTGGCTTTGAAATACAAGATCGGTCCCATGCGGTTTACGTTGTATACATGGATGGATCTCAAAGTAATGCAGTGTTCAGATTATTGAGCAACCATTACACACGCCAAGCAGCTGCATCTTTTCAGCTGACAGTGAGGAGTTTCAAAGACACATGTGGAGGAACATGATATTCCTTCAAGGAAGACTCCTTACTGAACAGGCACCCAAACAACCTGTGATCATACTACATCCTCATCTATTAAAGGACGTGATTCTCTGGTTTCTTTAATACTGGCCTTAAAAAAACATCTGTCAGAAAGCTGCAAGTTGAGATATATAGATATTAATTCCCATTGAAATGAGGGGTCATACACTGCTAATATTTTAATCCAATGTAAATACACTATAGATGTTTGTATTTGACTCTTTTGTTTTATCCTTTTAGCCAAAATATTTAACTGTACCTCTGTGCTGTTTACATATCTTGATTAATAAAGTATTCAAACAATGACTTTATAATTATTTTGCGTTGTTATGTGTTTATGCAGCTTTCCCAATTTAACTCATTGAGTGCCTATCCCGAATTAGTTCGGGATATATTATCGCATCCCAGAGTGCCTATCCCGAACTAGTTCGGGATATTAAAAAAAAAATATATATATATATTTTTTTTTTTGAAAATTCTTTTTTTGAACATTTTTTTTTGGACCCCATCAAATCTAGTGAACATGATTTCAATCGCGATTTTGCATGTTCCACCCCCATACAACCCCATCTAACATACAGGGCAGCCATGTTTGTTTACATAACATGTAAAACATAATGGCGATTATCTCAAGAATGCCTGAACGGATTTCCTTTCGGATTTTTTTGTTTGAAAGCTGTGAATAAACTGCACAAATCCACTCCAATGCAATCCAGGATTGCATTGGATTTTTTAGAGCTCATTCTTCTCTGTTTTTTTCCCATGCATGAGGTGTGCAAGGTTTAATCATGGCTAAGTTGACGAAAATAAGGCTTCTAAAATGCTTGGTAGCCAATAGCTAACTTCAAGCTAACTTCATCCTCTTCCTGTACATGCACAAAGGAAAGTGTTCAGGCAAGTCATGGCTGCAGGGCTTCTGCATATACCAGCATATCTCTATGGGATTTTCTATGGCCACTGGGCGCCCTCTAGTGGCTGAAAGGGTGGCACTAAATGAGTTAAGATGTTCACATGTATCTAGAGTGCATCTGACAAATAATCTGAATCTGATTCATGTGTAAAACACAGATACTGACCAGTCTTTAGAGCTGATGCATTCCTCAGGGTCTCCAATTCAGTCTTCACATCACATATCTGCTGAGCTGTAATGATAGGTTCAAGATACAGTATATTTACAGTTTTTATCAACCATCATCATCTAGTCAGACTGAGTGTTTAATGAATAATGTGTTTAATGATCTCACCAAGCTGTCTGTATGGATAGATGGATATATCATGAATAGGCTAATAGACCTTTATTCTGAGGGTAAATTAAAGTCTGTTTCATGACTTTCATCATAATTGCGACCGTAAGGTCGCAATTTAGTATCACCAGTAAGACTCCCTAATCGGGAGATAAGCGACCGTTGGTCGCTTATCTCCACAAATAGGCCAAAAGTTTGTTTTACCAATTATCAAGACATACGGGCAGTTGACAGTTTGCCATGGTTACTCATTGAAGTTGAATCTCCATATATGGAGATAACCTACGCATCACACTAAGTCTGACCTCACCAGCCCATATTTGGGCATGAGCAACTTATGTCTCCATATATGGAGATATGATGACATCACACAGTCCTCAGCCGATGATGTGGCGTGATGTCATACAATACACAAACGAGCCCTACAGTATAAAGGGGCAATTCTTGCCAGGAAAGAAGCATTTCTTCGACTCAGACCTTATCGCCAGGGTTGGCTTATAGCAGCTGTCGGTAGGACCATATATGGATTCTGTTAGTGTGGATCTCCTAACAGGGCATCATCTGGGATACAATCCATTTTATGCCCATATATGGAGATCCCTAACAGAATCCCTTTCATGCCCATATATGGAGATCCCTAACAGAATCCCTTTTATGCCCATATATGGAGATCCCTAACAGCATCCCTTTTATGCCCATATATGGAGATCACTAACAGCTAACAGAATCCCTTTTATGCCCATATATGGAGATCCCTAACAGAATCCCTTGTATGCCCATATATGGAGATCCCTAACAGAATCCCTTTTATGCCCATATATGGAGATCCCTAACAGAATCCCTTTTTTGCCCATATATTATGGAGAAATCCCTGCTCTGAGTATCTGACATCAGTGTGATGTCACCTGTTTATGCCCATATATGGAGATCCCTGCTCTGCGTATCTGGTTGCTATGGTAAACAGTTGGTTGCTAGGGTAAAAAAACATGGTTGCTATGGTAAACAGTTGGTTGCTAGGGTAAACAGTTGGTTGCTAGGGTAAAACCATGGTTGCTAAGGTGGTTGCTAACGTACACTAACAGACCAGCAACAACAGACTGTTGCCACAGCAACGTACACAAAGGTTTGTGTACACATGTGGTGTGATGTCATACTGATGCTGAGATATGAGCAGGGCAAAGGTGTGACGTGTGACGTGTGACGGACGGACGGACGGACGGACGGCCGGTGGAGGTTTTCATAGTAAACTGCTCCCTGACGGTCGCAAAAACCTCCACCGGCCGTCCGTCACGTCCGTCACGTCACACGTCACACCTTTGCCCTGCTCATATCTGGGCTCGTTTGTGTATTGTATGACATCACGCCACATCATCGGCTGAGGACTGTGTGATGTCATCATATCTCCATATATGGAGACATAAGTTGCTCATGCCCAAATATGGGCTGGTGAGGTCAGACTTAGTGTGATGCGTAGGTTATCTCCATATATGGAGATTCAACTTCAATGAGTAACCATGGCAAATCACACCGTACACAAATGACCCTTATATAAGACCGGCATTATCTACCGACAGCTGCTATAAGCCAACCCTGGCGATAAGGTCTGAGTCGAAGAAATGCTTCTTTCCTGGCAAGAATTGCCCCTTTATACTGTAGGGCTCGTTTGTGTATTGTATGACATCACGCCACATCATCGGCTGAGGACTGTGTGATGTCATCATATCTCCATATATGGAGACATAAGTTGCTCATGCCCAAATATGGGCTGGTGAGGTCAGACTTAGTGTGATGCGTAGGTTATCTCCATATATGGAGATTTAACTTCAATGAGTAACCATGGCAAATCACACCGTACACAAATTACCCTTATATAAGACCGGCATTATCTACCGACAGCTGCTATAAGCCAACCCTGGCGATAAGGTCTGAGTCAAAGAAATGCTTCTTTCCTGGCAAGAATTGCCCCTTTATACTGTAGGGCTCGTTTGTGTATTGTATGACATCACGCCACATCATCGGCTGACGACTGTGTGATGTCATCATATCTCCATATATGGATACATAAGTTGCTCATGCCCAAATATGGGCTGGTGAGGTCAGACTTAGTGTGATGCGTAGGTTATCTCCATATATGGAGATTCAACTTCAATGAGTAACCATGGCAAAACTGTCAACTGCCCGTATGTCTTGATAATTGGTAAAACAAACTTTTGGCCTATTTGTGGAGATATCTCCCAATTAGGGAGTCTTACTGGTAATATAGATGCTGTTTCATAGCAATATAAAACCAACACATCTCACAATATGTTAATAAAACCACGCAGCAGGTGTTATTATGAAAACATCGAACAGGTGTGCTGCGCGCTGTGTGTGAGTGTGTGTGTGTGTGTGTGTGTGTGTGTGTGTGTGTGTGTACACGTTTTTTTTACTGATTAGGTGCGTGGTCTACCTATGTTATTGTTTTCTAGATTGATATTCCTATGCATTTGTTATATTGTTGTTAATGTACTGACGTATTATCTTGCATATTATAGTGATGTGTTTTATCTGCTTATTGTAAGTCGCTTTGGATGCCTAAACTGTAAACGTCTGCTAAATGCCTAAACTGTAAACTGTACGCACGCATGCACCTGCGGTCAGAGACAGAAAATCATTAGCGCCCGCTCTCGTGCACAATTAGAACCAGTAAGACTCCCTAATCGGGAGATAAGCGACCGTTGGTCGCTTATCTCCACAAATAGGCAAAAGAAATGTCTTTCCAAAATCGTCCTGATGGTGGCGCTAGATGGGACAGATGCGTTTTGATTACATGACTGTAGAGATACTGTGCGATTTGCGTGATTTTAGGGAAAAAATTGTAGGAGCAGTGTCCAAAAATGTGTTTAAAAAAATCGGCCTGAAGGTGGCGCTAAATGGGACAGATCCATGTTGATGAGATGAGTGTAGACGTACTGTATACCGATTTGCGTGATTTTAGGGCAAAATCTGTAGGAGCAGTGTCCAAAAATGTGTTTGAAAAAATCGGCCTGAAGGTGGCGCTAAATGGGACAGATCCATGTTGATGAGATGAGTGTAGACGTACTGTGTACCGATTTGCGTGATTTTAGGGCAAAATCTGTAGGAGCAGTGTCCAAAAATGTGTTTGAAAAAATCGGCCTGATGGTGGCGCTATATGGGACAGATCCATGTTGATGACATGAGTGTAGACATACTGTGTAGCGATTTGCGTGATTTTAGGGCAAAAATTGTAGGAGCAGTGTCCAAAAATGGGTTTTAAAAATTCGGCCTGAAGGTGGCGCTATATGGGACAGATCCATGTTGATGAGATGAGTGTAGACATACTGTGTAGCGATTTGCGTGATTTTAGGGCAAAAATTGTAGGAGCAGTGTCCAAAAATGTGTTTTAAAAAATCGGCCTGAAGGTGGCGCTATATATATACCCGGACTTCGATTAATCGATTAATCGGAAAACCCTACTCCATATACAGTACAGGGATCTCCATATATGGAGACAGGGGTCTCCATATATGGGTAACTGGTCGGATATACATCACTGGCCAGATGGCCAAGACATGGCGTGACCTCGCCCTTTAGGGCGCCCTTTAGGACGAGGTTGTGTGTCGCCCTTAGGCGTCTTACTGGTACTAACATATTCACTGTAGCCAGAGGTGGGTAGAGTTGCCAAAACTGTACAAAAGTAAAAGTATTGTTACTTTAAAATACTACTCAAGCATGGTCGCCCAATAGAAATGTTACAAAAATAATCAGTTCTTCGGGGGCGGCAGTGGCTCAGCGATAGAGAAACTTTCATTAGAACACGGAGGGTACCCGAAGGGTTCCCAGTTCGATTCCGGACTCCCCCAGAGTTAGTGTTGAAGAGTCCTTGAGCAAGACTCTGAACCCCTAACTGCTCCTGATGAGCAGGTTGATGCCTTGCATGGTTTCCTCTGCCATCAGTGTGTGAATGGGTGAATGTAATACACAATCTCTGCAAAGTGCCTTGGTTAAAGGCGCTGTATAAATGCACCATTTAACATCCAGTGGTTCTTTGGGAAGGTTGGTGCAAAAAATTACCGTAGTGGTCATTATTGGTTATTTAGGATGGTTATGGTTTTAGAGTGAGTATAAAAAGTGAAAAGTAGAATCTCACCAGAATGACTTTTATCTCTGATGACATCATCCAACTCCTTCTTCTTCTTCCTCAGCTCTTCGTCTTTCTGCTCCACTTGTCTGTCTCTCTCTGTCACTAGTTTATTACTTTCCTTCAACAGCTGGTCTTTCTCTGCTAGTTTCTGGTCTCTCTCTGTCACTAGTTTATTACTTTCCTTCAACTGCTGGTCCTTCTCTGTCAGTCCCTGGTCTCTCTCTGTCACTAGTTTATTACTTTCCTTCAACTGCTGGTCTTTCTCTGTCAGTCTCTGAATGATCTTTTCCAGTTCATTCTCTCTTTGCTTCAGTTGTCTGTCTTTTTCTGTCACTAGTTTATTACTTTCCTTCAACAGTTGGTCTTTCTCTCCTAGTTTCTTGTCTCTCTCTATCAGTCTCTGGCTGATCTCCTCCAGTTCACTCTCTCTTTCATTCAGTTGAACTGTGAGCTTCTCTACCTGGTTGTTAAGACCCTGCAGGTTCTTGCCTTTCTCTTCTAGTGTATTGTCTCTCTCTGTCAGTAGTTTGTCTTTCTCTTCTAGTCTCTGGTCTCTCTCTATCAGTCTCTGGCTGATCTCCTTCAGTTCACTCTCTCTTTGCTTCAATTGTTTGTCTGATTCTGTCACTAGTTTATTACTTTCCTTCAGTAGTTGGTCTTTCTCTCCAAGTTCCTTTTCTTTTTCTGTCAGTTTCTGGTCTCTCTCTGTCAGTCTCTGTCTGATCTTCTCCAGCTCACTATCTCTTTGCTTCAGTTGTTTGTCTTTCTCTCCTAGTTTCTGGTCTCTCTCTGTCAGTCTCTGGCTGATCTCCTTCAGTTCTCTCTCTCTTCCATTCAGTTGAACTGTGAGCTTCTCTACTTGGTTGTTAAGACCCTGCAGGTTCTTGTCTCTCTCTGTCAGCAGTTTGTCTTTCTCTCCTAGTTTCTTGTCTCTCTCTGCCAGTCTCTCACTGATCTCCTTCACTTCACTCTCTCTTTGCTTCAGTTGTTGGTCATTTTGCTTCAACTGAACTGTGAGCTTCTCTACCTGGTTGTTAAGACCCTGCAGGTTCTTGTCTTTCTCTTCTAGTTTATTGTCTCTCTCTGTCAGTAGTTTGTCTTTCTCTTCTAGTCTCTGGTCTCTCTCTATCAGTCTCTGGCTGATCTCCTTCAGTTCACTCTCTCTTTCATTCAGCTGAACTGTGAGCTTCTCTACCTGGCTGTTAAGACCCTGCAGGTTCTTATCTCTCTCTTCTAGCTGTCTCTCTTTCTGATTCATGTCATCCAGGTGTCTTCCTAAAATAGACAAACAAACAAATAAATAAATAATAATCGCCTCTGTTTTTTCCCTTCTGTCTGTTTGTGAACATCATGTCCTAATCACCAACTTTCTTGGATAAATGTCATAGGCAATGTTCCCCCCTTACTCAGGAATGTGTCTCGCACTACAACGTGTGCAATAATGTTAGCCCGGCTTAGTGCAACAGCGTGGCCGTAGGCTACCGAAACTTGGAATCTTTCTCATTGCCTCCTTTACATCAGTTCCAGTTCATGAGAGGCTTGGGCAGAAAGCCAGGATGTAGTCACTTTCTTCCACAAAATTCTTCTGAATCTGTCCTTTATGTTGAAGTTGTCTAATGAATATTTCATAGGCACCATAGGTGACTCTGGCTTGGTATCAATATAGTGAGAACTGTAAGGCTGGAGATCTTATTGAGGAAACAGTCAAGCTGAATGTGTAACCCCAGATGTGAACATTGTAGGGATGTTAATCGACGCATTATTGGCGAATCGACGCGTTGCGGCCGAAAATCGACGCGTCGATCGACTTTTTTCACTTTTTTTTTTCGCTAAGCAGCAGCTGAGAGGAGAGCACAACGGCGCATTACTTAAAGCAACACAACGTATGCAGCTGCACCCATCAGAACTTGCATCAAAGCCCTATATAATAGCATGGAGTCTGTTCTTTAGAGACTAGAAGCGGATTTACAACGTCCATGGAACGTAGTAGTGTTGTAGTACTCGAGTCAATGACTCGTCTAGAGTCAGGACTCGAGTCCAAATTTTCACTGACTCGGTCTCGTCTCGGTCTCGCCCTTAATTTGACTTG
The DNA here is from genome assembly GCF_963921795.1 of Nannobrachium achirus. NCBI lineage: Eukaryota > Metazoa > Chordata > Actinopteri > Myctophiformes > Myctophidae > Nannobrachium > Nannobrachium achirus. The sequence goes on along the minus strand of NC_137813.1, from coordinate 2,237,971 downwards.
GACTCGTCTCGGTCTCGGTCTAATTTGACTTGGACTCGCCCCCCACCGAGTCCACTCGAGTCAAGTCACTACAATGCAATGGAATAAATGTTATATCCATATGAGGAGCGCATTCACGTTAACATTAAGAGAGCTGCCTTGTTAAGTAACAGAACATTCTGACGCGCATCTGATAGGCACACAGTAGTAGCACACACGCACACACACACAGAGCCCCGCTCTGCACAGCAGCAAGCATCTAATCTTCCCAGAAGTTATTTTTTTCGCCAAACAGACAACAGCACAACAGTCCACTTTCCTCTTACCTGCAGGATATCCTTGTGTCCCCAAATAAATAAGTCCTAACAGCTCCAAACACAAGCCTTTGTGATCATGTGTTGTGTAGTTTAATCCACCCGCACAGCTGGATTAAGAATTTACGTCTTTTTGTATTTCCAGGTGTAGTCTATTACTCGTTAAGCAAGCCTCGTCCGAAAGTTTTAAAGTGCACTGATCAACAGAGAGAAGTGTAACATTGTAAGTCCCTGTAGAGAGGTTAAAACGAATCAAAACAACTTGAAGCAGTGACATAGGGTATTGTTTTGCCTTGTACTTGAAAGGCATCAGACTAATGACATAGGGTAGCCTACATTTCTCACCTTAAACAATGAAATGCAGACAGGCACATACTGCTATGTGTTTGAATGGGAAAACCTTATTTATTTATTTTAGCTTTTAGTCAAAATAAAATATTAAGATAAGAGTTTGTTTGAAAAACATTTTGCTAAAATCATGCATGCTCTATTTCAATGCAACTATAACAGCAATGTTTAAAAATGTTATAGATTACAGTAGTAGACATAATTATTTTTTAAATAATATTATTTTTGTTATCACTTGGCCTTTTGGTGCATGGGCATCAATATTATATCCATATCATGATATTAGACTGGATAGGCCTAATTATCGTCTGTGATTTGGAATATTGTACTGCAGTATATGCCAAGTCTTAAACCACAGCATTGACAGCAACCAAAGGTAATTTGGGGAGACCTATTGATTTAATTTGAAGACAAGCCATTAATTTGAAAGGTATTGGTAGGAAACACCAGACAGGTGCATGCACATGAACGGGGGGTTCTTGCATTGTGTGTGTGTGTGTGTGTGTGTGTGTGTGTGTGTGTGTGTGTGTGTGTGTGTGTGTGTGTGTGTGTGTGTGTGTGTGTGTCCGAAAAATATATATATATATTGTTTTCTGCAGCCTACCTATCAAAAAAAAAGGAAAAAAAAGAAAACTGGACTCGGCTCGGTCTCGCCTACCATTGGTCTCGGACTCGACTCGGACTCGCCTCCCATTGGTCTCGGACTCGACTCGGACTCGGCCCCTTCTCAGGGGCTCTTGACTCGGACTCGACTCGGACTCGAACCCCATATGACTTGGACTTGACTTGGACTCGCTTTAGGTGGACTCGACTACAACACTAGAACGTAGTGGGGGCGCTCAGGCTAGTGCACCCCAGGCTATAGTGTATCAAATGTGGAGCAGTGTCTGACTCGCTCTCTCCCCGACCGAGTCAACGGGTGTGTCGCATTAACGTGTATTTTGCGATCATCGCACATGACGGCGACGCTGCCATTAACAAGCGAGCTTTCGTGTCAAGCAATGAAGCATGCATGCAGAGGCAGGAGGTAAACAAAAGCATCCAGTCCATAGAGTTGATACAGTCAGGCAAGTCAGCGCGCACTGCTATAACGCGCACATCAGCCCGGTCCAGCAGTGTTTCTCAACCAGTAGTCCGCGGACCTGACTAGCGCCGCATGCATGCGAATGCACAACACATGCAGGCATGCACTCGTCTCCGACACAGACACAGACACACACACACACACACACACACGGTCCTCTCACATATGGAAAACATTAACGCTTATAACGTTTTTGAACGATTAAAACCTTTTTTGGGGGAAAAACTTTTGAAAAATAAAAAATATATATATATTTTTCGATTTTTCGACTCGTACTTTTTGAGTCGTGGTGAGCGTGCGTCGATCGACGCGTCGATTTCCGATTTTTTTTCACATCCCTAGAACATTGGTCTCTGTAATTGCTGACATTTTACTATTTGACCTTCAGGTAATTTTTCTGTCAAACCAGAAACAAGATTGTGTAAAAGGTTTTGTCCAACATTGACATAGGATCTAAATGTCTCAATAGAAGAGCAAGGAGACCAAATACAACCACCACAAATGTATAAGTTATGCAAGGAAGTGTGGATCAAATAGAATACATTTTTGGTTACTGCATTGTCAATTTCTATGTGTTTTCAAATAACATTCTTCAGAGCAAATTGTATTAATGCATTTAATGTAATTTGCCATATCCTGAGTTTCCCAAGTTATTACCGTTGTTCCAGACCGCAACGACCGAGTTTCCTGAGTTACTAGATTCATTCGAAACAAAAAAAAACAAAAAAATCGGATCACCGATACAAGGTGCCTAAATGCCCCCCCCAAAAAAACAGTGCTTCCGGTTCGGAGCCGGAAACGGATATTCTCTCCAATGCATTCACTTCCAATGTATGCAGCCACCGCTGCAACACAAGCATGGATTATACTGGGATATTTTGTGTTTGTGAGCGGACCACGGTGTGCACGCAAATCGTGAACGATCCGTGCATCATTGTGCACGATGGACACGCACGTGCCCACATTAAAATTGCGACGGTCAAACCCAGAAAGTCTTTTTGGCAGTCTTTTTGGTCTACCATACAGATTGCAGAAACTAAATTTGTATTCACTAAAAACAGAAAAGTAAAGAACATAACTTATAGCTCTTACTTTCAATGTCCTGTTTTATCTTCTTCTCTGCAGTGCTGAGGATTGAGAAACAGAATAACATCAGAATAATATCAGATGAAATGACAACCATCAAGAAACAATCTTTAAAGTACAACCTACATTACCATGTAACTATAGTATCTTAATAAATTAGTATAATAATTATATATGTATACTGTATATAGGAGTATGTTAATTATAAATGAAAACATTTGGTTTTCTTTCAGTTCATCACTTGGCCAAACTCAGTTGCATTAGGAAATCATTCCTCAGAAAATATTTAAGAACTTTTTTTAAACTAACTGAATATAATTGAATGACTTTTAATGGCTTTTTAAAACCTATTATTAAGACTGTTTGAGGTGCTTTCAAGAACCGCTGACAACCTGTATTAGGCATGCTTTGTTTAAATTCCCATATCTGGGAGGGACACATTTGGCTGTTTATTATCCCGATGTGAGCCTGTGGAAATTCTTTATTCTGATTTGTGTTTTGGTTTATTGTGTGTTGCTATATAAGAAGCAGTTGGAGAAGGGAGCTGTGTGAGAGAGGAGCTAAGAGAGGGAGCACAAGCGATGCGGCCTGGGCGGACAGACCCGTCGGTAAATGAAAAGACCAGGATTTCTCAGCCCCTACGAGCTCTCAACTTGAGCCAAAATAAACAAAACTACTTCGCTACTCACCAAACCAAAGGTTTTTGTCATGAAATAAAATGCACGCACCTCGAGCCACCCCGCGGCCACCGCAGACACAACAGTTCACAACCCGGAAATAAGCGGCGGTCGAGTTGGATGCGTTTTATTTCATGACAAAAATAATGTATTTTACAGAGTGAGTGGGGTGCTGAGAGGTTCACCACCGCGGAGAATAGACATTCACCCACGCAAAACTACCTTTGGTTTGGTGAGTAGCTAAGTAGTTTAGTTTATTTTGACTCAAGTTGAGCGAGCGTAGGGGCTGAGAAAACCCAGTCTATTCATTTGCCGACCAGAGCTAGGGTGGCTACCACAGGCTGCATGGGGTCAGGACGGGTGGGCAGGGGCCCTCCAGTTGTTAGGGGGCCAGTGCCATGACCACAACCTCTGCAACTGCTCTGTAGCTGGCAGAATGTGTGCCCTGTTCCTTTGCAGGAGGACATCATCCGTGGGAGGCCTCCCAAGGATGGCCAGAGAGATGCTCCAGAGAGCAGTGAGAAACAGACACAGCAGCAGCAAACCACACGCAGACGGAGACTAGCATCACGTGAGCAGACAGAGTCAAACACAGTACCGGACTGGGCAGACAGACACTGTGCCGTAGAGATAAACATTGAGTGGTCATTTTGCAAGCAATCTGCCAATAGCTTGTCCATAGCGCCGTGGAGGAAGGAGGTGGGACCACCCGGAGAAAGATTTGCCAGAGCTGCGTGCGCCGTGCGCACCAACAGCAGTGGCAGTCATAGGCTGGCTCTGCTCCGTCGAAGTTTGGTTTCAGACCAAACAGCCAGAAGTGCTTTCGAGCCGGACATGACCGGACGCAGTCAGGCCAATATATACTGCTCAAAGAAATGAATGGAACAAAATGTTGGCTATTTGCATAACAAGCTTAGCTGGTTTACTAGTGAGTGATGGGCTTGAGCATCCCCTACATTCACAAGCCCAAGTAGGCTACCCTATTCATATGGATAGGCTAATTTAACATCTACTGTAGGTTTCCAGCAGTGACTGTATGTGCGCGCGTCCTCATAGGCTACATGGCTCCATTACTGTGGTAGGTACTGTTTGAGATTCGTTCAAAGCAAACGTTTAGTTTCTCTACTGCAGCTCAGTATTTTCTATTTGCTCCATGCGCACATATAGGTGCACGCACACATCTAAAGGCGCGCATGCACGTGACGTCAATAAATGACCGTCCGCCCTGAAAAGAAAACACCAAAGCACCACTGCAAACAGCACTTGGCATTCGTAGCATGACTATCCTAGCCTGGTTCCAGCCCATAGACCCGCCCACCCGCTTGGAGTTGAGTAAATTAATCTTGCCTGGTTCCAGCCCATAGACCCGCCCACTCTCTGAGCGGACTGGTTCAGCGCTGAAATCAGGCTAAAATGAATCATTAGTTTACCAATCCAAAATTGCGGCTCCTCCAATGAGCACGGGGGGTGGGGGTGGGTTTAACGAATAACCAATCCGCGCAGCAGTTGAAACGATTACATTTCAGGAAAAGCACATACACACACACACACTGATTTCACCAAGCTGTTGATTCTGATCACTTCCATGTGGAAGCAGTCACTCGTCTCGCACAGAAACACACACGCCACGGCCGCGGGCGCTCGCGATCGCTCGCACACAGACACACACGCGTTGTTTGTTGCCAATGTGTGTGCTAATGGCTAGCAATGTTGTGCGCACGGAATAAGCCACAAGTAGGCGAATCCGCTGATCATTCAAAGTTCCTCCCCTGTAAATCATTCAGAACAGGGAACAGTGTCAGACTAAAGCATCAGCTGGGTCTGAAATCAGGCTATGGCTATCTCACTACGCCTGATTCAATAGCCATTGTACCAGTGATTTGCCAGGTCTTATCTGTCAGAGGAGGACACAATTCGTTATACCAGACCAATACTGGGCCCTGACTGGTCACCCAACTCTTCAGGGTGAGGAAATGGATTCACAATAAGCCGGCCAGACCCAAATCCACCAATAGCACAAAAAAAATGCACAACGTGTCAAGGCGAGGGCCACACCTACAGTATAAACAACTAATATGAAATTAGTTTGTCTGTATTGGATTGGACCCCTGACCCCCCATTGATCATTGAATTGTTCCTCTGAACTTGAAATATCAGGTATATTTCAAGGTCATTTATCCAACTCTGCACTGTGACGTCACTCGTTACAAACACATATTATAAAAGAAATATCTCATCCACCTCTGACCTCACTGTCCCACATAGTAGTGTTAAACTTCAAAGAATGTACACATGAACCCCAAATTATTCATTTTGTTCCATTTTAAATAGTTTGTTGTTAAATAAATACTATCTGCTATGAAATCATGGTTTTGAGTTACTCTGATATTTGATCAGTAAGTATAGGCCTACTTCTTGTTGATGAAGTCTTCTCCACGTTCAATCATGTGTTTCAGTGCAGTCAGGATCAGAACATCAATGTCATTAACCAGGAGAGTTTCATCATGGTAGTTCCTCACAGGAAAGATGCAGTTCATTGGAAGACCCACTCTGTCACTGAATTCCACCATCTGTGTTGAGAATAAATTACAGTCAACATTCAACAGAGATTAACAGATGGTTGAATAATTGTATAAAACATCCAATATTCTCACCTTTTCCATCAGTGATTTGCTCTTGTAGACACTTCTTGCATCTTCCTCGTCGCTCTTATCAATCATGGTGAGAATGCAGATCTGTGGAATGCCTGTCAAAAGTGCACAAACATCATCAGCCTGACGTGAAGTGAATATTTTATTCCTCCATCCCAACCTGCTACACCCAGTAACATGTATATAAAAGGTATAAAGACAAGTGGAAAAAAGCCCAATCTAGACAAAAGAAAAGTAAAAAGAAAAATATTTTCTCCCCTATATACTCCCAATTTAGTATTAAGCCAAATCCCTACGCCCTACTTCTCAACGTGTGATCTATCCCTGCTAATCCCCCACAGTATAGTCATTGGGAGGGTGCAGACAGCTACGGGTCTCCTCCGGTACCCGAGCCATCAAGCCACCATCTTCTTTTCACCTTTCGCATGTACACCCCCAGGGGGGGGGGGCCCGAACAGGCTCCCTGACCATTTGTTGTCTCAGTGTCACTGTTTGTTTGTTTGTTTGTTTGTTTGTTTGTTTGTTTTAGGAAGAGAACAAAACCATGACAATAACCATGTGAGAACAAATCATCAAGATAAAATGTGCTTTTACCCAGGTCACAGGCTGCACGTCTGATGCACTGCATCTTCTCTATGACTGCTGGGGATAAAAGCCTCACTTTGTCAGCAGGAATGACAAAAACCAGAACATGGACTTGGTCCTCTGGAGCGGGGTCATGGTTGTAGTGAGGATCCTTGTCTGATGGTGCTAAAGGATTGAACTGAACAAGAATATAAAGTCCTGCTATGGTAAAAACTATAACATTGACATGGAAAATAATGTAGTTTTTCATAAAATATGGTTTGAATTCTTCATTGTGTTAATGACGACATGTTATTCATATCATGTCATTAACTCAAAGTAAAGAATCAGAATGTGAGACATGCAGTCATTGTTACCGTGTAACCATCCTTTATATGACCTTTCAGAGCCAATTTAATGTCTTCTTCAAGAAATCCATAGTTTTCTTCAAGGCCCACGAGGTCAGTGAACACGAAGGGGTAAAAGTTCTGTGCCTTTCCTTTTTTTATTTTATAGGTTTGATACTGTAAAATATGAACATATCTGTAAGACAGTGCTTGTAGCCAAGGCTTATCAACTTTTTTTTACATGATAGAGTTCATACAGATACATTATAAAATACATAGTAACACAAACGACTCCAGTATAAATATGTGCCTTTTCTTTTTTTAAACTTAAATTTTTATTTGCAATTTTCACACATGCATACAAGTACAGGGTTCACAATATTCATTTCAAATGTCTCTTTTCAGTCCTTTTCAAAGTTCGGTGATGGTGTCATCCTGATGTGTGTTATACACAGTCCATTTTTCCCACTTCTCCAGGAATAGTTCTTCTTGCAACCTAAGTTTGTGTGTAAATCTCTCCATTACAAATATTTCCTCCACAATGCACAGCCACTGCTCACAACTCGGAGGGTCAGCTTTATACCACAATCTTGTAATTGCTTTTTTGCTGGCTGCCAGTAGTACCTTGATCAGATATATGTCCTCTCTCCGTGTGTTTTCCTGTGTCAGATTCCCTAGATACAGTACCACACTTGTTTTCGGTATTTCGTATTTTAGTATCTTTTTTATTACTGACCATATGTCATCCCAATATTTACCTATTTTTGGGCAATTCCAAAATATGTGTTCTTGGTCAGCATCCATGTGGCCGCATAGCCTCCAGCATGGTTGTTTCTCCGCTGTAAGATTTCCTCTGATCTTTGGCGTTATGAAATATCTGATAAAAATTTTCCAGCAAAATTCCCTCCATATTCTAGAGCTTGTGGCCGTGCACTGTGTCTTACAAATATTATACCAGTCCTCCTCGGTAATCTGCTCCCCAAATCCTTTTTCCCATTTTTCTTTGACATACAGGGTAGAGGTCTTCTTACTTGTCATTAGCCACTGATACAGGGCTGAAATTTCTCTACACTTTTTATTCTTATATGCCTGAGCCATTATTTTGATTAGTGGATTCATTGAGGTAACTTTAATCTCTTTATTATAGTAGTCCCTTATCTGAAAATATCGATAGAGTTCATGTTTATCCAGATCATATGTTTTCCATAGATCTTCGAAACTCCGCATCTGTCCACTCTCTATCAGTGTACATATCGCTGTTATGCCTTTTCGTTCCCATTGTTTGAATCCCTGGTCGATTACTCCTGGTTTGAAGCTTGGGTCATATGTCAACCAGCCCAGGATCTTTCTTTCTTCTTCTAATTTGTATTTTTTAACGATGGCATTCCAAATTTCAATTGTAAATTTAGTAATTGGGTCTAATTCTTTTTCAAAAATCTTTCCCAATTCCTTGTTTGAAATTAAATTTTGCTTTTGTCCCCCTAGTAGAGAGACGCCTGCAACAAAGCAGAAAGCCCGCAGCACTCCAATTTAGATACAGTCTTTTCGGTGCACGGCTCGAAAGAACATGTGAAATGAAGAAGGTTGCCAGCACTCAAAGGAATCTCCTTTTTACAAAAGTTTTTATTTACCTCATACAGGCTCTAGCATGAAACACGGACGCGTTTCGACCGTTCAGGTCTTCATCAGCTTTTGTCCCCCTCCCTGGTCCAATTCAATATCCTTCCATTTTGCAGTATATCCTGGGTTGCACCAGCATACTAAAAATCTAATTTGGGCTGCATTATAGTATTCTCTCAAGTTCGGTAATGCCATTCCTCCCTTTTCTTTGGGCAGCTGCAGAGTTTCAAATCTGATTCTGGGTATCTTACCTCCCCATATAAACTTTGATATGCATTTATCCCACTCTATGAACTGTTTTTGTGGTAGCATTACTGGTAGAGACTGGAACAAATATAAGAGTCTTGCTAATATATTCATCTTGATTATCTCTATTCTCGAGCTAAAGTCCAGACACAGTACTGACCACCTATCCAGATCTCTTTTAATTTCCCGATTTATAGGTATATAATTAGCATCGTATAATTTGTCCCTTTCTTTTGTGATATTTACCCCTAAATATTTAATCATTTCCGAGTCCCATTTAAGTTGATAGTTTTCTCTAATCAATGGCGTGGGTATATAGTTTAGTGTCAATATTTGTGTTTTTGTGACATTGAGTTTATATCCTGAGTATCGACCATAGTCCTCAAGTAGTTCCATTAATTTAGGAAAACTCGTGATACAATGTTTTTATCATCTGTATAGATTTCTCATTAAATCCTAGTCTTTCCATTACTTTATATAAAAATAACCAATTCACGCTATCAAAAGCCTTTTCCGCATCAATACTTACTAATATAGCACTTGTCTTTGTCCTTTGTATTTCCTCAACAACATGTAAAGCCCTTCTTATGTTATCTTGTGTTTGTCTTCCCTTAACTCATTCTGAGCCCCAGACATTAACGGATTATAATGTCCAAAGTGCCTCCTTCAGGTCCCATTCACTTGCGTTGTCTTATTTTGAAGGCCAGAAGTCCACACGCGAATCACTTCCGGTCTGACATCATCGGATCGTGCACTGGAACCGTTCCGTGTCCACGTGGAGTTGTGTAATGGCCGACCGGGAGCTTTTATAACTGTGTAACATAAGCGAGCATCTGCCTCCATCCTAGCTTCTAAAGTGTAGTTTTGAGATAATGGACATTAAAGATGAGATCCCCCGTCCACCTCAATGTTATGGATGGGACTATTTTGTGCTCGTGGAGCCGTGATGATGCGAAATCAGCGACGGATTTCATCTCCGGACCGCCGGCCATTCTTCTCGGTAATGTACTCGCCGTTACAGTAATAGATTACTTTTCGCGAGATATCCAGAGAATGGCACTACAGTAATAGATTACATTTCGCGAGACATCTCGCGAATGGCACTAGATGAGTTAATAAATCCAGTTTGACATTCCTCTATTAAATCTGTCATGAAATTTTCAAATCTTTTTGGGATGATAGAAGTGTATAGCTTGTAATCCACATTTAATAACGAAATTGGTCTATAATTATTGCAGTACTCTTTATCTTTTCCCTCTTTATGGATTACTGATATGATCGCGTCCTTCCATGAGGGAGGGATCTTTCCTTTTCTGAGGGTATAGTTAAAGGAGTTCATCAGTAGAGGGATTAATTCTTCCTTAAAGGTCTTATAGAATTCTGACGGGAACCCATCAGTTCCTGGCGACTTGTTATTTTTGGTTCTCCGAATTGCGTCTTCTATTTCTTCTATCGTAATGCTAGAATTTAACATTTTGTTCTGTCTTGTCCCCAATGTAGGTAGATCTAGTGAGTTTAGGAGTTGCTCCATTTTGTTTTCCTCTGCTGATGGTGGTTGCGTGTATAGTGTTTTGTAGTAATCTTCAAATACCTTTTCTATAGCTTCTGGTTCATACAGTATTATATTGTTCCTAGGATCTCTTATTTTGTGTATATTATTTAAAGCTTGTTGTTTTTTTAGTCGTCTGGCTAACATTTTCGTTGCCTTGGAGCCCCCTTCATAGTAGGTCTGTTTCATAAATCGGGTTTTCTTTTCCACTTCATCTTGAAGCATTTTGTCTATTTCTTTTCTTGTCTCCTTAATTGGGTCTAATAGCTTCGGGTCCCTTGTTGTTTTATGTTGTTGTTCCAAGTCCTTCAATTTTTTAATTTGATTTTGGTATATCCCCAGTCTAGCTTTTTTCATATAAGACGCTTGGGCTATAAACTTTCCCCTAAGAACCACCTTCATAGCATCCCATAAGATTGTCGGTTCAACTTCCCCATTATCATTTTCCTCTAAGTATGTAGTTATATCACTTTTTGTAGTTTCTACCACTCCCATATTGTTTAGGATACCCACATTTAGTCTCCATACAGTGTTTTTCTTCCTACTGTTTAGGTGCATTGTCAAATATATTGCGCTGTGATCCGAGAGATCCGTTACTCCTATTTTGCAATCCTTTACTCTGTGTATTTCTTCATTATTCATGAGGTACAAATCTATCCTACTATACATTTGATGTGGGGCTGAGTAATGTGTATAGTCCCTCTCTAATGGATGCAGCTCCCTCCACACATCTATTATACACAATTCCGTCATCATTGTGTTTATGTATTTATTAATTTGCGTTTTGTTTCTATTTGCGCTTGTTGTGTCTAGATTGTAGTTCAAGGTCACATTCATATCTCCTCCACAAAGCCAAATTCCTTCCGCCTCTTTGTTAATAACATCAAATATAGTCTCAAACACTGATTTCCCACTATCCGGGGGAGCATAGACATTTATCAACGTGACCATTTGGTCTTCCAATTTTCCTTTTACTACAATATATCTCCCTTCCTTATCATATATCTCTTTGCTTAATTCAAATTTAGTTGTGTTTGATATTAATATGGCTACACCTCTTCTATTACTCTGCTTCATGTATGAACTATAGAATGTGTTCTTATATCCAAGTTTGTTACATTTTTCATGTTCTTGTTTAGCTAAGTGCGTTTCCTGTAAGTATATCACTTGCATCTTTTCCCTTTTGAATTTTGCCAAGACTTTGCTTCTTTTAACCGGATTATTTAACCCATTAACATTTAATGACACCACTCTCAAATCGTTAGGTTGCATTTAAATTTTCCCTTTTTGACTTTTTTTTCCTTCCCTGTACCATACACTGCACATGCTCAAACTGCAATTTTTTAAACATCAAACAAATAATAATACAAACAACAAAAATTAACCCCCAAGGTAAAGAGGCTCGCTTGCCTCGCCCCCTCCAATCCTCAATCTGGCTAACCATAACTCAATCTAGTCGCTTTGCGGGCCCCCCCCCCCCATTCACAGTATTACAGCCCCAGTATTGTGGGTTAAGTTTAAATCTTGTTCCAGACTATTATAGCAAATATAGTGAAAATTAAAAGTTATTGTTACTGTAAGAGATACCCATGTAAAAGAGTATGCTAATAGCCGTCTAGTTCCCCCCTTCAAAAACATCTATGATGGTCATCAACAAAATATTGTTCTTTTAAAGAACCAGAAACCATGAAAATAAAAAATAAAATAATTATTACATTACTCTCTCTCACCCTATTTTGCTTGAAAAGTATTTAGTATAGCCCCCCCCCCCAATAAACCCTCCTTATTAATCACAATCAGTGCCGAGGGAGGGGGGCCTCACGGAAGTCATCATTAACCATCTCTATTTCCTTTTATTTTTTAATCATTCCTTTGTTTATAATTTTCCCCATTTTCTTTTTTAAAGTATATTCTTAGTGTATACACATGTGCATACACATATACACACACATAGACACATCCATATGTTTTTTTGTTTTTTTCCTCCCAAACTCCATGATATTGGTCTGTCCTCCCGTGAGTCCCCCCCTCCTCGCACACTTCACAAAACATCCACTGGGTGGTAGCATGTCACTAATAAATCTTCAGAGTGTTCGAGTAGAATAAATAAAGTCATTAAATAATTATTGAAATTACCATAGCCCCAAATGCTTAACATAAAATATCTATATACCCCCTTCATGCCAAATAATAATAATATTAGTGTAGGGGGGAGATAATCCCCGGAGGAATGCCACCCAATAATAACCTCCTCTTATTCCCTTATTTCTTTTTCCTCTTTAACTATATATTTCTTCCCTCTCTCCTTCATTATTTTCCATCCCTTTTATCACTATCTTCCTATATAGGAGTTCCTATAAAGTGTGAATTGCAAATCTTAAATCTTATAGTAGAGATGCCCAATTTCTATATTATAATTATTGATAAGGTCAGCAAACTAGCCACACTCCTCCGGTATCCCCCCCCCCCCTCTCACTTAACGATACACCCACTGTACGCAAGGCCAGCGGCCGGGAGACACCTGGTGTGTTCCATAATTGTTAAATAAATTACTAAGTACAGGGTAGAAATCAGTTATGTCTGGGGGCGTTCGGTTGGGGGGTAGTAATGCGCCCACACCGTAATGCGGGAGAAATGTTAATGAGGCCCTAGCCGCCAGGGGCCCACGCACCGACTCCTCAGGTCAGCGCGTGGGCCCCCCGCAACCAACGCCCCCATTCTATCAATAGATTACCTTCATATTTTATTAATCCACACCCCTATGAACGCCCCCCCCCCCCCCCCCCAGATGAATAAAATAATAGAATAGGACCGTTATTACCTAGATAAAAAATACAAATTAAAATAGTAATGATAATAATACTATTAACCCTTTAAGTGCCTATCCCGAACTAGTTCGGGATATTCGGGATCAAAAACTATTTTTTATTTGCTATTTTACTTACCCCGAGCTGCTTGGAGCAACGTGGGTGGTCCCGGCTCGCCCAGCGCTCACCAACGAGAGACGCTAGATGCTCCGACGATTTATTCCATTGAAAATGGTTTAAAATAAAGTTTAGACCCCCCCCAATGTTCACCCAATGTTCATTGTAGGCGGCGCGACGTATTCCAGGGTGCCTATCCCGAACTAGTCCGGGATATTTAATAAAATAAATTCTTTTATCGGAGGCCTCAATGAAGCCCCGGTCTAGACGTCCATCCTTGGCCGGGACTTAGACTCGGCCATCCACGGGCCGTACGGGCCGTAACGGCCAAATCGCGCCGCCCACTCCAATAATAAATCACATCTTTAGACAGGATTTTCTCCGGATTGTGTGACCAGACCCAAAGAGAAAGTTTTTTGCGGCTGAAATAACTTTAGATCGCGCTTCTAAATGGGTTAGCATTTTGGCTACGTGTCAGCTAGCTTCCTCCTCTCGACACCCACAGCATTGACCGGAGTGAAAACACAAGGCAGTTGGGGGAGGGTCGACGAAAGCTATAAAGAAGGTCTATGGAGATTTTTCTGGCACTCTAGCACCCCTTGTGGCCGGATGGCACTGTATGAGTTAACAAAAAGTAAAGACACCTTAATATTTAGTTCTGGATATAACATTTTTTTTTTTTTTTTGCGTCCTAATAAATCTCTCTAGACCAGTCCTAAAGTACCCCTGTCCATCCATCCCGTCCCTCCCCACCGCCAGCCCCACCCCAACGTGTTCGTATTCCACTTAAACATGTGTCACCTCATATACATACATGCCTGAACGTCCTATGTAAATTGTGGCAACAATTCTAAAAAATATATATATTTGTAAAAAAACAAATAAAGTCACTGGACTACAGGGTATATGTAAAAAACAAAAAAATACACAAAGGCACAGGTCTACAGGGCGATAATTATAGTCATGGGAACAGATTCAGCCCTACCACACTCTCAAGGTATAATGTTCACTCCACCATTAATATGTGTGGAGTATGAAAAAAGATTTTACTCGATACCGTTTTCATCCTCGACCACTGGATTGTCCTCGCTGTCTTCATCCCGTTCCACGTTACCGTCATCTTTTCCACCCGAGGCAACATCTCCTCCTCCACCCTCCGAGTCGTCACCATCTGTTCCAGCTACAATTACGTTATCTCCCTCGTCCTGTGCGTTCACGTCCTCCTCGGTTGTCGCGTCGGCGCCACCATCCCCACCAGGTCCCGTGGATCCGCTCTCCCCCTCCGGTTCGATGGCTCCACTTCTCCCGGTCGGGTCAGCAGCGTCGTCGTCGTCATCAGGAACGGCTAATCCAGCGATGTGTCGGTCGTAAAACGCCATTGCGTCCTCGGCTGTTTTGAAGACATGTGTCTTGTTCTTGTGGTCTATTTTTAGCACGGCCGGGAACATTTGTTCCATCAAAGTTTCGTTCTGTTTCGCGAGCTTTTCACAAAGTAGTTCCAACAAGGTGACCCGGTCTGAGATCTCCCCCTGGCCTTCTTCCACCTCGGTTAGACGATGGCTATGGCTTTCCACCACAGTTTGTACCTCTCCCACTGTCTTGGTCAGTGAGGCCAGTGTTTTCTCCATCACCCCCTCGGCTATATCTCTCATAGAGGCTGTCAGAATTTGCCGTAGATTTTCCAGGTCGGGTGGGAGACCTCTCTCAGTGTTAGCTTCGCTGCTAGCTGCCGTAGCCGCCGCCTTGTTATCCACTGCCTCGGCGTCCTTGCCGTGTCGAGTTGTTGCTTGTCGAGTAACATAGGCTTTCATACTCCCCTGGTTGCGCCTTTTGTCGGTCATATTCTCTCACTAGTTTCTTAGTCTTCACTTTTAAATCAATTTACTCCACTGTATTGGGTTTTAAGCAGTTTAGATTATAAATTTGGAGAGAGCCTCCCTTCTGCGCGTCCTTCCTCTCTCACGTCATCACCGGAAGTCTACATCAAATATGTGCCTTTTCAACATTGTTTTCATGAGGTTAAAAGGTACAAAGATTTCCAAAGTGAAAAGAGAACCTGTTTTGATGGAAAAGGTGACTCCTACTGACTGTTTATAATCAGGGCATGGAATTGCTGCTGGTGTCTTTGTACATTATTGCGACCACAGGTCGCAGTTTAGTATGTGAACGGTCACAGCTTGACCGTATCTCTGTCTGTCTGTCTGTCTGTCTGTCTGTCTGTCTGTCTGCTTGTCTGTCTCTAACGCCTGACACTGTGGTTCCCCTGACACATCACTGTGACATCACATGTGATGTCAGATCCTCAGAGCAAGGATACGGTCTATGGGTTAGCCGCTCTGACATCATGCTCTGGCGTCACTGTGATGTCAGGGGAACCACTCTAACAGAATCCCTTTTATGCCCATACATGGAGATCCCTGGTCTCATCAATAGTAAGCCCATATCTAACATGACTTCATATGGGAATGCCCATATATGGAGGCCACATATTGTACCACACTAACAGAATCCATATATGGCCAAAACAGATGGCCAAGAGAGCCCATATCTGTGTGGCTGTTCTACAGACAGGGATCTCCATGTATGGGCATAAAAGGGATTGTATGTATGATGTCAGATGTCATAGACGTCATAGGACTCTCACATAATGAATAACTGAGTAACCATGTTTGGGCTCTCCATATACAGTACATGGATCTCCATATATGGGGGTCTCCCTATATGGGTAACTGGTCCGATATACATCACTGGCCAGATGGCCAAGACAGGGCGAGGTCGCATGTTGTTATGATGCGTCTTACCAGTTATACTACTCGTCAGACTACTGTTTGTACACTAACAATTACATATTTTAATTTACATGATACAGTACACAAAGCAGTGCATGTACATGTATACATTAAGTAAACTAAAATAATTTAACTGGTAGATATACTGGAACAAAATATATAACTTACTTTCATGGTGAAACTTGTACCTGTACCAGTACCAGCTGCCGCAATTGCTTCTTGGACCATTTTCCCCCTTAAGCAGCTGCTGACAGCGTTGATGAAGCTGGACTTGCCAGCTCCTACTGGTCCATAGAGCAGGATCCTCATGTGTTTGATGCTCTCATTTTCACGCTGGTATTCCTTCATCCAGTTAAGCAGTGTCTCTTTGTCACTGAAGAAATACAATTAAATAGACAAATCATTGACATAGATTTAAATGTAATCTTTTAAGAGATAATGTTAAGCGGTACCTCTGTATATTGCAGGGGTTTTCAAACCTTTTTGACTCAGGGCACCCCTGTACATACATTTTTCATCCATGGCACCCCTGAATTACACTGTAAATTTTTAGAATCTTACATCCTATCTGAGAAATATCAGTTTCCATCAGAACTGACTGAAAATAACTTTATACTTGACGTTTAACCACTTGAACCCCATCATGCCTATTCTGGGTGGAAGGCTATTTTTGGGGAAGAGAGTTGTTGTAGATGGAAAAATAACTCATCAAGTGCAGTGTAAGCATAGTGAAGTGATATTGATGAATTCCAAATATTATCAAATGATCTCGCGGCACCCCTGGACTGGCATCACGGCACCCCAGGGTGCCTCGTCACCCACTTTGAGAACCCCTGGTATATTGAATAGATGTACGTAGGTGCTTTAGGTGTGTTTCCAGGAAGCTATGGATACATTTGGGCACAATGTAAGAATGAATGTAAAGCGCTTTGAGTTTGCAACTTGCTTAGAAAAGCGCTATAAAAATGCAATCCATTATTATTATTTTGTTATTTTATCAGAAATGACCACAATGATTACAAGTGTCACAACACTACAGTTGTCATTTCACATTCATGAATAAGGCCATGGGTCTTATATGATACCATGGCATACAATACTATGTTAAGATTTTTGCGTAACTAACTGTGCACAATATAATGAAATAATCTGCCATTACACACAAGATAAATGAGAACTAATTAGACAGAGACTCTTTTATTATTTTAGAATTTCCTTACCCAAAGTTGACATTTCTCCATGGGGTTTCAGTGTACTGTTTCTTCTTGGCTGAGAGAGAGAGAGAGAGAGAGAGAGAGAGAGAGAGAGAGAGAGAGAGAGAGAGAGAGAGAGAGAGAGAGAGAGAGAGAGAGAGAGAGAGAGAGAGAGAGAGACACATGTCTCTGTTAATCAGCCACCAGTGTGTCCTTGAAGGAATTTTATTCAAAATGGTCTGACATCTGACATCTGAATATGGTTTCTCTTTATGTTTGTAATGCAACTTACAAAACCAGTCCATCCTTAAATGGATTTTGAAGTGATCTGGTAATTAAAAAAAAGAAAGAAAAAGAAACAAAGCATGTTATCAGACCGAGAGCACAACAGCTTGTTTAGTTCCCATTGTGACATCATTACTATATTCATACTGATATCATATTCTGGTAAAGTATATTTAGTTGTGTAACTGATCTTCTGATCCAGAATAACAATGGGTTTAAGTCTCTTATGTCCTGCCGATGTGTCCTTAAGACACACTGAATCCCTACCAAGCTTTAAGAAGCATCGTTCTTCACCTGACCTGTACTCAGATCTCCATGTAGTGGAGACCTCTTTAAAGAAGAAATAAGAAAGAACATAACAATATTGATGTGAAAATGTATGCTAATTAGTAAGGCCAGACAGGGCCTTGGGCCGGCCCAGTTAGGGCCCAGTTAGTGCCCAGTTAGTGCCCAGTTAGGGCCCAGTTAGTGCCCAGTTAGGGCCCAGTTAGGGCCAGGCCTAAACACCAATTATTTTTTCTGTTGACTCATTCTACCCTCCTAATACGTGAGCAGGCCGTGTTTTTTCAATAACTTTTTTCATTTGTTTGTAATAATTATTTGGGAAAATGGAAAAAATGAAATACAAAACATATTTATTAATAATAAATCAAAAACGTTTCGAAAAAACACATCCTGCTCACGTATTAAGAGGGTATTATGAGTCACCAGAAAAGATAATGGGTGTTTTAATGAATCTATCATGGTTAAAATGGAGTTTGAAGTTACAATGGGTGTGTGTGGGGAGAGGCTCTGGGCCTGGAGGGCCTGATCAAATATCTAAATATTGAATGAAGCAAATTAAAAACTGTTCAGGGTGTTCATAAAAGCCTGATTAGATGATAAAATTACCAAAAGTTTTTTTGAAAGTGAAATATCCCTTTAAGCCTATTTCTGCCGCTTTGCAGAACTGTTTTTAACCGAAACAAAAACTAATTATGTGCTGCGCGCACATGCACATGGGCCTGCTGGAAATGAAAATCTCCAGATTAGGATACTGTGCATTGTTACGGGTGTGAGTATGCAGTGAGTTGTGTGTCAGAGTGTGTGTGGGTTTAGCTCAGTGTATGTGTGGGATTGTGTGCTTGTGGGTGTGAGCAAGCCCCCAGAACCCTGGGGGCGCCCTGAAACCAAATGGACATGGTGGCCGTTTTGAGGTACTGCAGTTGGGTCTACTAACCACATGAACGCGCATAGGCTTCTTTGTATTGACGCGCGTTCATACCGGAAGAGCTCGTTCATGAATTTGAGCCCCAGCGCGTCCATGAACACAAACAATGACGCAAAATGTGTCACAGTGGCCCCACTACGTCACGGTTTTACTACGCGGAAGGAAAACGCTTCATGCGCTGGGTGAGCAACTCAATGCAAGTGGACGGGCGGGGATATCTGGTGTCCTCTCTATTCTTATTACCAGTAACACTCCCTAATCGGGAGATAAGCGACCGTAGGTCACTTATCTCCACAAATAGGGCAAAAATGTGTTTTGCCAAAATCTTCCTGATCCATGTTGATGACATGAGTGTAGACATACTGTGTAGTGATTTTTGTGATTTTAGGGCAAAATCTGTAGGAGCAGTGTCCAAAAATGTGTTTTTAAAAAACGGCCTGGAGGTGGCGCTATATGGGAGAGATTCATGTTGATGGGATGAGTGTAGACATACTGTGTACCGATTTGCGTGATTTTAGGGCAAAAATTGTAGGAGCAGTGTCCAAAAATGTGTTTTGCAAGAATCGGCCTCATGGTGGCGCTAGAAGAGGGCCATGTGAGAAATGAGGGGTGGGGTCTCCGCGTTGCGTTGACGGACGAATAGGTACCGGCCCCGGCTCTCCCGGAGGCTCGTAGCCGGAGTTACGGCATTTTATGTGAGCTGCAGTGGAGGGGGTCCTCCACTGGGGGCGCCACCACTTTTGCATCCGTTCTGGAGCACCAGGAGTGGGTGGTCCCCGGGAATTCCCCGTGAGCAGCCCCGTTGGGGTGGTCATTTGGTCATGTTTGCACATTTGGTCATGTTTTACATCTGGGGGTCCCCCAGGGACCTGGGGGTCCCTGGAGCTCCGGGGGTCCTTGGAGGTTGTAGTTTGGCAGGCGAGGAACGTGTGTGCAAAATTTGGCATGGATCGGGGCAACGGTTGCGGAGATATGAGCAGGGCAAGAGTGTGACGTGTGAGGTGTGACAGACAGACTGACGGACTGACGGACTCACTCACAGTTTGTGCAGGTTTTGATAGTAAGTGCGACCTACGGTCGCAATAACTCTATTGGTGTGAGTGTTCACTTCCAGGTGCAGAACATCATCTGATTGCTGGCTGCCAATCACTACAGCTTCCGGTGATTGGCTGGAGAAGATTGGCTGAAGACTATTTAAGAGCTGTGCACACCTGTGGTCTCTGGCAGCACTTGCAGCAGTGCTGTCCACCCACACACATACTTGGTGTTAAGTGCATAAGTTTTGTTTAAGATTATGTTCTCTGAAAGTATTTGCAAATAGTCTAATGACTTTAATGAGAACTTTAAGTTAAACTGCTCACGGCCACGGAAGCCTGCTTTTTGTATTCATCACAGTTTGATAGTTTTATGTTAGAGCAGGTAAGACTGTTTAGACTAGTTAAGACTTAGGTGTTTATTGTAACTTTCTTTTGTGTTTGTCAGGTTAGTGAGTTAAAGTCCAGCTGTCCAGGTTAGTCTTAGTGTGTTTATATTTGTTTCCCAGAGTTGCTCCGTGTGTCATTATGATTTGCAGTACATTTCCAATTTCCAATTCCTGTACATTTATTAATTATCTATTTTATGAATAAAAATGGGTTTCACTCCCAATTTATGTTGCATCCCCTTTTTCCCCTAGACGGGGACGTAACATGCATATTAACTGGCCACAGCTCCACTAGAGCATTTAGGGTGTTCTGTGCATTGTTCAAGGGACTTCAGCTGTGTTGAGGGAGGGTGAGTGGTGACCATTCACTTCCCCTCACAGATTTTAATCAAACCTGGAACAACCTGGCAACAAGTGCGCTCCTCCAACCTTTAGGCCACCGTTGTACCACCATGTAATAGTGCTGTACTATTGCACACCGCTTTACACTGCTCATCTGTGGTCGTCTTATAAGAAATCTAGTAAGCAAAGGTTGCAAGTAGCATATAATGATGCAATGAGAATAGCATGCTCCTCAAAAAACCAAGAGGGGACTTCTTGTTAGATGTTTGTCACTGCTGGAGTGAGGACTTTTAAAGCACTTCTAAGACATTTAATGTTCAAGTTCATGCAATGGCTGGATGTATCTAACAGCATCATTGTGGCGCTCTCCAGCCCCATAATGAGCAGTTCACGGTATGCATACAGACTATGCACTGGCATGCGTTGGACTGGCAAGTGGGAGTCGCGGATTCAATCCCCGCTTCCGCGCATCACTACACTAGCAACATGATTTAGGCGGCATTCACACAGGCACGTTTTATTGCGATTAAAACGATTCCTCTAACGTATTGTCGGAAAATACACAACGTTTGGGCATGTGTGAAGACGCATCCGTATTCTTTTTCGAATCAAAGAAACGAATGCAAATCCACAAAAAAACTGTGGTTTCGATTCGCTACAGCAAACGCTTCACTGTTAGTGTGAATCCATCCGTCTCAAATACAGGCAATGAAACATTGTGGTAAGCTATATAGAGCCATGTGCGGGTTAGATCCATAGTTATTTATAAAAGGTTAAATCCTCCACCAGACCGTCCGCTCTCATTATATTTCTGACCATTCTGGCCGCCTCCTCCCCTCGTTGATTTAATTTCTGATCACCACTCCCTCGATCGCACATAGTGTATTATTTGTGAGGAGTTGCTCACAGTTAGATAAAAGGGAAGTGCCACTGGAGTCACTTGTATATATATAGGCTGCGCCTCAATTTTGCGGCGGTCCTGCAGTTACATTGTGAGTTGAACTTGAAGAATTAATAAAATAGGTAGATGGAGGAGGCATTATTATGCAGCTTGGATACATACATGTCCCATGGACAGACGTGGACGATTCCTTGTTTCGGATGACAAAGTGCATGGCGAGCGCAAACGTATCAATTAAATATGCAAGAATGTAGCAACTTCACCCCTCCCATTCGCACGACTAAACCGAATTATAGTATGAGAATGTGGCCTAACTTTAAAACGCTCACGCGACTTTGGAATTTCTCCTGCAGGCACACTTAAAATTTCATAGAAATCTTCTTTTCTAGTATTTCTTTTAGTTTTTTATTGCCTGTTATGTTTCTTTTGCATATTCCTTGTATCTAAGTGGGGTGCTGGAAGTCGTGCCGTCAGGGAAAATAAATAAATAAATAAATAGACCAGTCAATCACAATCGTGTCGCCCAATAGTGGAGGGATATTCAGACCCTTCTGACCCCCCCCCCCCCCCCCCTTTGGCGTCTATGACTCAAAGGCAGAATCAAACGTCACACCACAGTGTTTGACATTGGGTTTAATAAGTGTTGGCAGCTTGCCAAGATTGGTATTACCTGTGAGGAAGCCAAACAGGACAACTTCCAACTTGCCTTCATTCAGCTGTATAACGGTTTGTGTCCTCAAGGAATGTCATAAGCCTGCTGCAGAGACAGGAGGCACTGATAAAGCTTTATCACCCTTGAAACCAAACGATCATCTTCATTGGTATTTGTTCTGACTGTGTTGGCATCAGGTCAGGTCAAGTCTCAAGCTTTGAGAGTGAGAGTCACGCAATGTAACCTCTTCTCAGGCCACGCGCCACACTTGCCATTTCACTAACCAGGATAAGAATGAGACGGTTTTTTTTTTCTTGTTTTTTTTTGTTTTTTTTACGTTCTGTTCCTGAACTATTCCTGTTGTCATCCTATTGAACCCGTAAGAGTGAATCTGTGAATCTCTTGCAATATTTACTTCAGTGTGGGTCAAACTTGAACCTGAAATGTCCATGAGCAACACCTAACCACTATAACGGCTCCCGAGTGCTCTACTAATAGCACTCATACTGTTTCACTTTCAGTCATAGCCTATGCACACAAACAGTGACAACAGTTAATATGATGGGGACAAAATCGCTTTATCGTAAGTTATTATGTTGGTACTGTAACTGTAATATAGCAGCATTTCAGACAGAGGCAAGTGATTCTTCATGACCACAATGGAAACTTTTAGCATTATTGTATAGCTGCTGCACCAATAGTTTTTTTTTTCTTCTCCAAACTGTTTTCTTAGTATTACATCAATTAATCAAACGTTATGCCATTATCTAGAAGAACATGGAAAGGTCTACTTGCAAAACAAGAGCATTGATTTCCACTTACCCCTTCCCCCGATTATTGTCTGACAAATGTTTTACTCCTTTTTGTCCACAAAACACCAATGTTTTGTCTAGACTCTAGAGAACTATGTATCGTTCAGCCTGTCAAATAAAATGTAGGAAGTGATTCTTTCAAACTCTTCCCGTCCCTCTGCAAGGCTCCTCCTCCAGTTACTGCTCTGACACAGTCTGATCTCACTCGCTGCCTGTTAAAAAAAAAAACACAACACTGTAGATCAGGGGGTCTTCAACGTTTTCAGGCCAGGGACCCCCAAACAAACTGATGGGGAGATAGATGGAGCAGGGACCCCCAAACTGATGGGGAGATAGATGGAGCAGGGACCCCCAAACT